>NC_083770.1:16253624-16553624 GCF_963514075.1 Conger conger | reverse complement strand
GTCCTCACAAAGCGCCTGGAGATCACACACACAAACAATCATACACAATCTGGAGATCACATATACACACACAATCATACACACACCTGCAGGTCCTCACAAAGCGCCTGGAGATCACACACACAAACAATCATACACAATCTGGAGATCACATACACACACAATCATACACACACCTGCAGGTCCTCACAAAGCGCCTGGAGATCACACACACAAACAATCATACACAATCTGGAGATCACATACACACACAATCATACACACACCTGCAGGTCCTCACAAAGCGCCTGAGGATTATACAAACAATCATACACAATCAAACACAATCATATTCACACACACCTACAGGTCCTCACAAAGCACCTGGAGTTCACACACATAAACAATCATACACAATCCCATACAAACACTCACACACAAATAAACACATTCACACACACACACATATCTGCTGGTCCTCACAGAGTACCTGGAGATCACACACACACACACACAATCATACACAATCCCACACAAACACTCGCACAAACAGCTCCTGGTCCTCACAAAGCACCTGGAGGTCACACACACAAATAATCACACAAAGAATCACCCGTATCTTCAAATTCTCAAAAACCATACTACAAAGCAAATTGCATGGTATGCCATTGGTATGCCACTATTCGGAATGCAGGGTCAAGATCACATCATGATACACAGTATCATATGTCTACAGCCTGTCACCTGGCCTAGATTCATCATTATCCAGTTTGTCGTGGTGAGATCATGTTACATAAATCTGTAATAGTCACAATGATCTGTGTTTAACCATTAGCAATGGAGACCGCACGTTACCTGAGAATATCATGCAGGGAGGCTGGCTGTCTGTAGAACTGGTTAGGGAGGTCCTGTCACACAAGAGAGACACAAAATGGCTCCAAATGAGCCAGTGTATACACTTCAACAGCACAGCACAAAGCACTAAAGATACAAAACAAGACCTACAGTGAAACACTGGCCAGTACCAGACACAACAGCCACAGACTGGACATAGCACTAGAGCTGAAAGAGCTCCCAGCCTTACTGTGTATCTGTATATTTTTCACAGCATAGCTGACTACTCTCCCTGTTCGCATGCCACATCGGCAAACTCACCAGGCTAAAGAGGAGCACAAGGCACACTCAGGCTATAGGGGGCGCTGCAATCTGTAGAGGGGAGTTTATTATGTACACACTCCAAGGTTGCCTAGGGTAGATGACCGGTTTCTTCTAATGCGTCTGCTGTAAAGAGGGCGGCCTGTCACAGGGTGGCCTATCACAGGGTGGCCTATCACAGGGCAGAAGCGGCCGGGACCCACCTCCACGAGGATGACCTTCCTGCCAGAGGTCAGGCCGTCCCCCAGCATCTGCAGCCGGCCGTACTTATTGGCCCTGAGCAGGAACTCCTGGAACTCCGCCGTCTGGGAGACGCCATGGAAACCGTTGAACCTAGAACCTGCCAATCAGAAACAATACGGCTGCCTTTAATTTAAAACAATTAATTCATTAATTAATTTAAGAAGATAAATGAATAGGTCTGACAGAAACACATGATCATTTTAATAATTCCACATTATTGAAAGTAATCAGCATGTGCTTTTCAAACCCCAGAAACTTAAAAGGCACTTTGCAAATGCCCTTATGCAGTGATTTATATAAAAATGTACACAGACATAACTTCCCAGCTGACATAAAATATTCTCTCAATGTTACTGGAATGTGTTTTCAGTGTTAAACCATTGCCACTACCTTGCAGCAATATTGTGAGAACATCTTGCATTAGTTGGGGTTTAGTTTCTGCACCTATAAAGTGAATAATTAGAGTTATTAAATTGTGAGTGTGTGCGGCTCCTCACTGGGATCAAAGGTATCTCTGAAGGACTCCTCGGTCCTGAACTCTGACGTCATGGTGGGATTGGACCACTCCTGCACACGGCAGCCCAGCTCTTGGGTCAGGACCCGGAGGGTGGCGGTCTTTCCACATCCTGAAGGGCCAGTCAGCAGCAGTATGGCGCCACCCTGTGGAAAGATAACAACCACATCTTTAGAGTCTGCATTAATGTACAGGAGAAGAATTGGTCAAATTGCATTTCAAATGTAAACATCGCACAGCCACCTTAGTTTCCGGTCTGACATCCAAGTGTGATTTCAGCCAGTTTTCCACCTCCTCAATCTTCTTTTTGTGAACGGCTAGATCGGCCTGTCAGGACAAATGGACAAATGTAGCATTTCAGTTCTGAGAACAACACACTACTGAGAATAATTTATGCAGGGGTTAGTCAATACAACACATGTTCCAGAACAGTGCATCTCTAGCTTGAATATAGGTTGAGTATATTCAGTACAATTGCATGGACACATAAGGCATGCTAACTTTTAATAGGTAGTGGGTCACAGATAACACATCTACTCATTAACTTCGGAACGCCAATTGTTCTGTACAACCGCGACCCACATAACGAGGGCTGGAGTTAAATGAGCCCGCAGTACCTGTGAGCTGGGAGAGTGCTTGTCCACCCATGGCTCACCCTGCTCCCCTTGGCTTGACTCGCTCTCCTGGGAATCCGGGAATCCAGAGACAGCTCGTCTCTTTGAAGGCCTCTGTGCGCCAGGCTCGGTGGCCTGTTTTCTCAATTTGCTCTCGGTTTCTCCCGAACTCGCACCCTTTTTCAGCCGGAAGGAGTTCAATCCGGAGCCGCTGAACAGATCCCCGAAGGACGGCTCCACCCAACTAGTCAACTGAAATGAAAGATGCAACGGAGTGAGGATCTTTGGTGTAGAACTTTTGTACAAATCATATACACATATTTTTTGTATGTCATTTAATGTCTGACTCTCTCTGATGTTTTAATTAAGACTTGTGAAAAACAGTGGATGGTAAGACCTCATAATAAATAGCCTATTTTGTGCAAAATTGGCACAGTATTTTATCACTTGGGTAAAGAAATTATGTCTCAGAGACTTACTTTACTGGAGGACGTCTTTCTTCCAGCAGAAAGTTTTGACATTCTTATCTCCAGTGATTCCCATCCACACAGCCCCAGTTAGCCACTCTAGCTGTAGAAAGCAGTGACTTAAAAGCATTACTTGGATGCACACATCAACATCATCATCATCATCATGTGCGCTATAGAGCATTACAATAAAAGACGCAAAGCAACAACAAGCAGGATAATCAATTGTTATTTTTCCAAGATCAAATATAGCAAGTCCCTTTAGACGCAGCTTAATCTTTAATCATTTCAGTCTATCGATATTTACGATGTTTTAAGAGAACACATAACCATGGAAATGTTAATCAATGGTGGTACTAGATGCCGACTGCTGCTCAATATCAAGGTAACGTTCAAATTAACGGTAAGAATCCTCAGACCACGCCCACCAATAACTAATCCAGAAACCCCACTTTAATATACATTGCTGGCATACAGAATAATAACAGAAAAATAGATCTAGTTTCATCCCAATGCATTTCGTTAACGTTCACTGGCTACATTAGCTTTCTAGCTGCCTTTGTATTCTGACACTAGCTGTATTTGACAACTTCAGTGTAACGCGAGTTTTCGTATTGACGTAGCACTATCTAGAAGGAAGCTAACAACAACATTAGCCGAACACAGGTCACACAGGCTCGATAAACTAGAACCATTAATATGAAAATCGTATGAAAGAAACCACTAACTTTAGTGGGGGGGGTTTTCTAGATAGCAAACCATTAGCTACGCTACGCCAGTTAATTTAGCTGCAAACTACTGACCTAGGCTAGCTAGTCTAGCTAGCTATAAGTTACAAAATTGCTTTAACTTTTTCCAAATATTGTTAACTTTTTGTAGAAGTTTTTACGGCAAATCTTACCTTAACTTGGACCTTAAAACAATGTGAATCTATTGTTTTTAGTGGTGCAGTTAACCGACTTAATCTTCTAATATATTTGAAACCCTTTAAAAACAGAGGTCCTTCATGGAGCGTGACGCATTCTGATGACGTCTACATCCTCCCCTGGTGTAACACGCATTAGAGACCTGCCTTGATAGATATTTACTTTATTGTTGCTGTTCTATACTTATACGCAAAATAACCCAACATATTTATATGTGCTGTTACTTTGATTGTGTATAGCAAAACCAAACCAACTGCAAAAGTACAATTTGTGCAAAGTAGAAGTCCCTGCGTTGTGTTGAGTTAACGTTAGTCACGTGGAGCAATGAAAATCATGAAGAGACCGAACATACTTCTGACAGGTAAGATTTTCTTCTTTTCCGTTCGATTATTGTGACATTAGCATATACATATGTTGATGGATCATACTGATAGCGATTAAACAAATCAGAGGTGCAAACAAAAAAGGGTGGTCGCGTCAAAGGCTGGTAGTAGTTGGCTAATGTGACTAGCTAGCGAGTTACACGTGATTGTTACATCTTTCTCTGATTTTTGAGGCAACGTACTGTAATATTAAATGACCCTTTCCATTGTTTAGCTTCTTATCTACCTTCGCTGTTAACTCCCTTGCTGAAGTGACTTTAAAAGTGTATGACGTTTGAACCACCCCACAACTGCATTTGCTAGCGACTATTTTGCTAAATCATCTTGCTTCATCATGATTAATCTTGCGTAATTTACTACACAACAGTCGATGCATGTGACATACAGGCCGGTGAACCCATACAGAATGAATGAGTTCACCCATGTTTTTGTTTCATATTATAACGATCGGTTGTACACCTGTGACAGGTACCCCAGGAGTGGGAAAGACCACCTTGGGAAAGGAGTTGGCTCAGCGCATGGGGCTCAGCTACGTAAACGTGGGAGACCTCGCTCGGGAAGGTAGGCAGTGGAGCTTCATAATTCTGTCATCCGCAGTTTAGGGTGGGCTTTTAAAGCACGATTTGGGTTCTAACCTACTGTCTCCTAATTTCATTGCTAATATTCAAATTCATATCAATTTGCCACTGTACATGTTTTCACTGTTTATTGACTCCTGAAGTGTACAACCTCACGCTTCAGCTGTGACCAAAACATAATTTTGTTGGTTCCATACTGCGGCCTCGGCAAATAATTCAGAAGTCAAATTCAGCTGTTTGGGATTAGAAATCAAGACCACCTGTTTCAGAGCTCTCATCGATTCGGAATGGAGTGAACGTGAATTCAGGTTGCCTGGAATACCCATCTGTGAGACAGATGCAGGAACAACAGAGCACAAAGACCAGCAACATGTGCATTTGTCTCCCTAGGGCAGCTGTTTGATGGCTTTGATGCAGAATACCAGTGTCCTATCTTGGACGAGGACAGGGTGAGTTTGAGTATTAAACGGAATTCTACAGTATCTTCAAGGTCGCAGTCAAGCACTTAGCCACTTAGCACTAGGCTATTGACTTGATTTGCATGTTACAGGTTGTTGACGAGCTGGAGGACAGGATGGGAGACGGAGGGATGATCGTGGATTACCACGGCTGCGACTTCTTCCCCGAGCGCTGGTTCCACATCGTGTTTGTGCTGAGAACGGACAACACCGTCCTCTACAACCGCCTCGAGAGCAGGTCAGTGTCTGCAGCCCCACTCTCTCCACATCAGCCTCTTTTATTATTTTTTTTTTTTTTTACTTCTTAACTACTTTGCAGTTTGAAACAACCCATTTGAGCACCTAACTTTTTTGACCTTCTACTGCAATATTATGAGTAAATAAAGATAAATAATTCAAGGGAGCCTTTGCTTTGTATCGCTGTGATCCCAGTGTGGTCATGTCGGTTGTTTTTGCCCCAGGGTGTTCGGGGGGAGTTTGCATACTGTTTGCTCCCTTGTGTAAATTTGAAACTCCGTGGTGCGTCCATGTGTTCTGAGAGGGAGTTGTGAATACTTTAGCACAGCACTTTCTCCCTTTTGCATTTCTCTTCCTGTTTATTTGTTTGTTTATTTATTTTGTTCGTTACATTCCCTTTGTTGGTACTAAAACTGCAAGCCAACTGTACGTGACTGCTTTTCAGACTGACACGAGGATAACGTGTTGCCCTAAAGTAAAAAAGTGGGGTTTTAAATGTCTCTTTCTGGGTTTCTCTGTCTGTCTAGGGGATACGCTGGTAAAAAGCTGCAGGATAATGTCCAGTGTGAGATCTTCCAGACCATCTTCGAGGAGGCCATGGAAGCTTATAGGGAGGAGATTGTCCACCAGTTGCCTAGCAACGACCCCGAGGACCTGGAGCGCAACCTGGAGCAGATAGTGCAGTGGACGGAACAATGGATGAAGGACAATAACTAAACGCCTGTTTACTAACACACACACACACACACACACCCACACACACACACACACACACACACATACACATGCAGAGAGAACACACACCCATGCACACAGCTGTGTCTCGACACTCAGCTGCTCAGACACGGGTTGATATGTCACTGGGAGGGAGAAGCTACCATAATCTCAGAGATACAAGACAATCCTATAGAAAGTGGTAGTGCTTTGCATGTCAATTAGCACTTGCGCTATGTAGACTAATTCCAATGCAGTTTTGATGGAGATACTGAGTTATTGTATTAATTGAACAGACTCATACTTCAAGACTCTACGGTCTGCTTTGATAGATGCCTCGGTTTTGAACTTTGCTAGAGGCCAAAGATTGGCCTTGCGCTTTAGTCAGCTTGCTTCCTCTACTGATGTGAGTGTAGTTAGCCAGTATTACATTTGTCCACTCTGATTCCCATTGATATAAACATAATGGTACAATGGTTTGATATTGATATGCACAGCATTCCAGAGTTAATCTGTTACTTAAAAAGGGTTTAAAAATAATCTCTTTAGAGTGTGTTAACAGACAAATAAAATGATGGTAACTGATGTGCATAGCAGTAGGAATAGATTGCAATGACTCAATGGCCCCGTATATTGTGCCTTGTCCTTTCGGAACTTGTGGTAATTATTTCCCCTTTCTTGATTCTAGAAATAAAGGGACTCACACTTTTTTACAAAGGACAGGTGGAGCTCTTGCAAGCAATACAATACAATACAAACTGCAAATGTATTTTATAAATTGTACAGCATGGTGTTAAGAATGTTCCTGTTTTTCTCTATAGAGTGAGAGCATTTGGCATTTCCAGCTAGCTGAAGCACTTGTTTTTGAATCAGTCTTGCCCTCTTGATTGTTTGTGAGCAGGTTACCCGTTGTTACCAGTGGGAAATGCCTGTCCCCATTCTGACAGGCAGTTCTGTGCTACACTGGCTTGTAGTGTGGGTCACATTCAGAACATGGGTGCAGTGCAGGTACTTGGGCTGTATTATGTGCTCGTATGAATCACATTGTGATGATGCATAGTGCAATGGTAGATTCCAAATTGGGCTGTAAAAGGAAAAAAAAAAGAAACATTTGGTTGCTTTATATGTCTCTAAAAATGGAACATAATGTTATAAAGGAAAAAACCCACATATACAACACATAATTTTGTGTCTTGGGTTATACTCCATTTTTGTTTACTTTAATAATGTTATATCCAAGTCACTTCATTCGACTGTAATGTTTGTGTTGTATGTTGACTGCTATTGTATTTCCATGAAATACTCCAGGTTTAAAGAGGGACAGTGTCATTTTTTGTTTTGATAAGCTTTGTATTATTGTTTGTACTTACATGTACACATGATAATAAATAATACATTTGAATTCAATACCTTGGTCTGTAGACATTTTGACTGGTCTATAAAAGCAAGGAGGTGCTACTAATTTGCATCTGAATCCAGTATCCATAGCAACTCGGCATTGCCTCTCAACATATACTATATAGCTGGAGGCTAACTAAACCGTTCCGTTAATATGCTTCAGTTTTCTAAATATATTCCCGGCAGTACAATGTAAAATGTTGTTTTTACCATGATGAAAATGGCCTGATTCTGCTTTTTGCATTTAATTTGTCAATTTTCATATTTCTGGTGTATGTCCAGAATTTTGCTCATGAAAAAGCATTTTATAAAGGCATCTAAAGCAGAACGTAATTGAGCAGTAACGTGATATTTTGCCTCCCCTTTAAGGTACTGCTGTTACACTGTTCTTGGGCGGGTTCAGGAAGCTCCAGAAGTGCGGGGTGGGGGCTGGGTGCAGTTGGAATGGAGCAGGGGAGGAAGTGACTCGAAACCAGGAAAAGAAAGGGAAGGATTTATTTACATGTTAAAAACCAGACAATACCAAGTACAGCCAAAACCGTAGAGGAAATTAGAAACAATATACCCTTGCTTGACAAAAAAGAACTGACAAAATATACTGGATATCACGCTAAAACAAAGCCCATAAAAATCACATCGCATCAACACCTGTTATTCAGAGCCATATTATTTGTTTATCCTGTTTATACTGACCACACGTGCCTGCATTGCTGCAAGAAATACACTATATATATACAGTACAGTTTGAATTTAAGCACTCCACTAAATACCACAGTCTTGTTTTAATCATAATTTGTGTAGGCTATCAGTTCGTACATTGATGCGGGATATGCGTTTGTCATGAAATCATAGCAGAATGGTGCTGATGCCTCATGTCAGGAAGTTGATATTGTGTGCAAATAATATAACTAATTCCTTCAACGGCAGTCATATTCCTCAGTTGCCCCATCCAGAACAGGAACAGGGTAACAATTGTTCTATACCTAAAAATACTCTGGTATAATTTTCTATGAGTCTGGGACCGTTCATAAGAGAGGGAATGTTACTCATTATCAGGCTCACGCATTAGTCATCAGTATCACTTCCGCTCGTAATACCTGAGTTTATCCTGAGTTTTTACTCAGGTAGCGTCGACAGATCCTCCCGAGCAGGTAGGTTTCCGTCTGGATCAAAGTGGCTTACGTCACTCTCAGGGATGGGTCGGTCACGTGACCAGATTCCTACGCTTCTCATAGTTTGGGAGAAGGTGAACGAAAAGCAAATTTTTCTAACAACAGGTAGGAGATACAAAACATTATTTCTAAAAAAATGTCAACCTACCGATGACCAAAACAATAGTATTTATCGACATAAACACATTTTCAACTCCTTTTATATGCCGATGGTGGGCTTTTGAATTATTAAGTACGGCGATTTTCTCTTGAAGTTTCAAATTCATTCGGTTCACTGGTTACAACAGGTTGCCATGTTTGTTTAAGCGGTTATTTACGATTACTCTTCATATAATTAGGTTGTATTTGTAACGGATTTAATTCTTAATGTTTGGGCCAAAGTGCAACTTGAAACTTGCGAAGACAGGTAAGTAGCCTACGTAGTTTAGCGAGTGTAGCGACGTTGTATTAAAGAAAATCTTGTGAGGCGGACATTGCTGCAATGTAACATGTAGGCAAGTGGTGCTTGATTCTGCTTTCTCTCTGAATATATTGGCCTGCTGTAGTTATGCGTTTGTGGAAAGACAATGTTGTAGCCGCGAAGAAAGTTAACTACGAAGACCTGTCGCGTTGAATTTCTTATGCATATATAGCTACCATTTATTGTTCTGCAATATATAGTTGGATAGCACTGGAGGAGGAAATAAAATGTGAAAATGACCTTCACATTGTGGCATTTAGTGCCCCGGGTTGTATTTTTGTAATTATTTTACGCCCACTGCCATTACTCCTAGAAGTTTTGTTGATATACAGATTTGACGTGGATTTTAACTCTTCATATATTGAACAAATTACATCTAATTTCTAGTAAAAACCAAGTTATAATGCTCAGTTTACATTGATGCCATTTTCCTGTTTTCTACTGCTTTCTACCTATCTGTTGTTAATGGGAAGTGGTGTTACAGGTGTGTTGTTCTGTTTGTTTTGCTTCCGTTACTGTCATTAAATATAACGAGTGCTTGGTGACATTCTACCTCCACGTGAATGACCAAAATGATGAAAGCAATGAATATTGAACATCTGAAAAGGCAGTCATTTATACTGGCTGGTATGCGCAATGGTCATATCTACTGTCATTAAGTGGTATATTTACAAAAAAGTTATACGGTGCAAGATGATTTATTTTGTTTAGATTTACGACGAGGAATTAATTGTGGAGATCTTGCACAGCTTTGAAAAACACAGAAATATATTTTAATAGTTTTTTTTCTTCCCCCCCATAGGTGAAGGTCATAAATCTGTGTGTTAATTGGGGATGCCGATTCCCTGTGAAAACAACAGGCCTTAATCTTGTGTTTCTACCACAGTTTAAGAGCAGTTCTTGGCCAATCACCTGGGTCCATTCTGCCAGTGAAGAAACAGGTCATTGTGACATCAGCTCCTGTTCTTTCTAGATAGCTGAGTGGTCAAAGCCAAGCACGGTTTGCACAGTGACCTCCCTGCAAGGCAATGTAAGTCTTGCCGAGTGACAGCGTGTAAGCGAGGTATTTAAACAAAACACATTTTTATATTTACTCATTGGCTAACACACTAATTAGATGGCGCAATTATCATGGTTTTTTGGGACAAATTCTTGGACCGCCTGTTTTAGAAATCTCTTGTGTGCTTTCCTGTGTTTTTTCTTGTGCGTTCTGGGGTTCTTTGATGGGTGTATAACTAGCTTTCGATGATTTTAAAATGGTGTCTTTAATCAAATGACTAGGGGTAGGGGAAGCTTTTTTTAAATTGCAGCTTTCTTTTTGTGAATCCATGGTGACGTTGATTGCTTAGATGTGTAGAAATTCTATCCTGGGCTACCACACACATTTCACAGCAGAGCTCATTTAACCTTTGTGTTGTCGGGTCAATAAAATCACCCTTTTTTAAGAAAGAAAAATGTGAAAAATCGGTTATTTACCGATTTATTTATGAGTGACAGGTTGTTTTTCCATGAAAAATATTGATTTAGGGTTTGAAATTCTATCGCTGGTCCAGCAAGGTTGGTCGTTTTTTACTCTGGACACAGGGTTCATATATAACATGAAGACAACACAAGGGTTAAATCCATTTGTATGCAGAGGTTCAGCCTTTGGGTGACTGACTCTTAAAGTAATTTAATTCAATGTGCTTTATTGTCAGGAAGTACAAGCAATTCTCTCTGTGTGTGTCTCTCTCAAATTCTCTCTCTCCTTCTCCCTCCCTTCCTCCTTCTCTCTCTCTCTCTCTCTCTCTCTCTCTCTCTCTCTCTCTCTCTCTCTCTCTCAGGGCTATAAACGTTCCCCATGTCTTCCGGAGGAGGGCCGTCGGCCCGCTTTGACCGGGTGCGAGACGTCTCTCCGTACTACGACGAGGTGCCCCTGGGCTCTCTGAGGAGGGAGGATGACCCCCGGCCGCTGGGCGATCTGAGAGGGGCCGACCTGGCGCTGAGCTCAGACCCCTTACCGCCCCCTCCCCTCCCGGACGCGCCCCCGGTGGGGCCCGAGTTCTACCCCAGCGACAGCGAGGACAACCTCGACGCGCTCGACATCAAACCGGTCCGCCGCTTCATCCCCGACTCCGTCAAGAACTTCTTCCGGGGCGGGGGCGGGAGCGGGAGCGAGTCGGTGAGCGGGCGGGACAGCGAGGGCAAACCCTGGGCCATGCTCCACCCCGAAAACGACAACCGCACCACCGAGGGGGTGAGATGCTCCCCCCCTCACTCCCCCTCGGTCCCCGGCTCCTACCGCAGCTACAACTCCCGCAAGGAGCTGCTGCTGGGGGCGGAGGCCCTGGAGTCCATCGACGGGCGCACGGTCCAGACGGCGCTCACCTACAGCGAGCGGGTGGAGGAGTACAACCAGCGCTACGCCTACATGAAGTCCTGGGCCGGCCTGCTGCGCATCCTGGGGGCCATCGAGCTCCTGCTGGGGGCCGCCATCTTCGCCTGCGTCTGCGCCTACATCCACAAGGACAACGAGTGGTTCAACATGTACGGCTACTCCCAGCCCCAGATGTTCGGAGGCGGGTACGGGCAGCAGGGCGCCGGCGGGGTCGGCGGCGGGGCCTACTACACGGGGCCGAAGACCCCCTTCATCTTGGTGGTGGCCGGCCTGGCCTGGTTCGTCACGGTGATCGTGCTGGTGTTGGGCATGTCCATGTATTACCGCACCATCCTGCTGGACTCCACCTGGTGGCCTCTCACGGAGTTCGTCATCAACCTGGCGCTGGCCGTGCTGTTCATGGCGGCGGGGATCTTGTACGTGCGCGACACCAACCGCGGCGGGCTCTGCTCCTACCCCGTCTTCAACAACGGCATCAACGGGGCCTTCTGCCGCGTGGAGGCCGGGCAGACGGCCGCCATCATCTTCCTCTTCGTCAACATGCTGGTGTACCTCATCGGAGCGATCGTCTGCCTGAAGCTGTGGAGGCACGAGGCTGCCCGCCGGCTTCGGGAAGGCATGGAGCTGGAGGTACGGCCCGCCCCCCGCCTCTGAGCATAGCCTGGTAGACCGTCAAGTACCCTGGGTTGAGTTTACAGCAGACCTGGGGTCCAAGTGGTGTTTGTTTTGGATTCAAATACTTTTCTGCATTTGACTTGAGCTTGCCTGGTGTATTGGAACAAATGAAATGATCCCAAAAGTGTAAACTCAGCCCATCTGCTCCTCCCTGGGGGCTGATAGGCTCCAGGCAAGACCAACAGAGCACAGAAAAGTGTTTAAATCCAAAGCAAATACTATTTGAGCCCAGGTCTGCTGGATTTACAGATTCAGTAAATGGGTGCTTTTGGCTGCTGTTGGAGTAAACGGCCATAGAAATGGTTGTATCCTGTCACTAAAACTTTCCTCCAGGCAGAGATGGGTTCATCATAGTCGTTTTATTCAGAGAAGAGAGCATACCTGGAACAGTCTAGGATGGCTCTGATGTACACTTCAGCCTTTATAGTCTTCTTCATGTAATGTGTGTGTGAATCTGGAGCACTGTGGCTTTATGCTCTAGAGTGAGCATCTCAAATAGCTAGGGGGTTCCCAGTGGACTGTATATTCTCTTCGCTTACCTGGGGGTTTCCATGGTGAGTTGCTACATGTGCAGATACTAGTGCCATCCCTTAGCAACAGCAAGAGGCACAGGTGTTGTACTTGTGGATGTTGTACCTATTCAGTGTGTCTATGTGTTCTGTCTTTCTCTATTATTTCGACCATGTTGTTGTGAAGGGACTGTCAGGAATGTGCATAAACTTTAGACTGATTAAAACAATTTTTCTTCCCCCCGTTTCTTAGATGAAAACAGCAGCATCTTCTGTGCCGAGATCCTTGGTAATAATTTTTTCTTACAATAATTGCGCCTCAGTAGTATTTCAGCTAGATGCAAAATTAAGATTCAGTTTAGTCTGAGATTATTTAATGCTGAAATCCAAGATTATTATAGTAAATTAACCAATATATATTATAGTTCGTATAATATAGTGTATCTTCATTGAACTACGTTGCTGTAGTTTTGCGGTTTCCTTGCTCTTGACTCTTCCTCTGTGTTTGGTGTGTCAGGAGCTCGGAGGTTCGAATGGACAGGCGGAGTCAGTGCAGGAGAATCCTGTCCGAGCCCCTCCCTCCGTGATGACGCAGCCGGAGATCCTGAGCGGACACATCCCGTCCGGATATATCCCCAAACCCGTCATCATGCCCGACTACGTGGCGTGAGTCCCGGCATTCACCCCACGACCTGGGGGTGCACCCTGCACCACCCTGGATTTATGGGTTCAGTCCAGACCTGGGTCAAATGGTTTTGAATTCAAATACCTTTCTGTGCTCGATCGGTCTTGTCTGGTGCAACTAAGCCAACCAAGAGGACCAGAAGGTGCGGTTTGCACTTTCTGAGGGTAATTAATTGGTTCCAATGCACCAGATGAGCTCAGTAAAGCGTAGAAAATAATTTCAATCCAAAACAGTTATTTATTTGACCCAGGTCTGCTTCAGTCCTGAACACCCGTATGTGGTGCGATACAATATGAAGACTGAGTGACGACTGAGCGAGTGATTTACTGGTTGATTGACGGGCTGATAGATGATATGGACTTCCCTCTGTGCAGGAAGTACCCCACCATCCGTACAGACGAGGAGAGGGACCAGTACAAGGCCGTGTTTAATGACCAGTACTCGGAGTACAAGGAGCTCCACGCTGAGGTCCAAGCCGTGCTCAAGAGGTTCGACGAGATGGACGGGATGATGAGGACTCTGCCCACACACCCCTCCAACCAGATGGTGAGATACTGACCCCCCAAACCCCCACCCTGGTTCCTTCTATCTTCAACTGAGACTCCCAAACTTTCCGGACTCATGACCCACTTAATGAGACTCATTCATTTCCTGTCATTTCCTCTGGTTCACCCCTCACTCCTGACTGAAGCTAATGCGTAAATGTGGTTTATATACACTGTAGGATTGTTTGTTGGTTCTCTGCAGTAATGGCAAATGAATGTTGCCTTGACTTTTAGTTTGCCAAACTCTTATCGTTCTGCGTCATTTGATGCAGAGTTAGCCTGCTTTTTAACTTGATTAATGAACTGCCTCTGTTTAAGATTGTTTTACCAATCAAATGTAGCCGTAGTGGTGTGATTGTCCGGTGCATTGTGGGGTTGAGAGTAAAGGCCTTCTCTCTTACAGGAGCAGGAACGCGTCCATGCCATCCTACAGGAGTATCGGAGGAAAAAGACAGTGAGTTAGTGCTGTACCGCAGCGCTGGTCAGAGGAAGTGTTATGCTTCAAACACCAGGCTGTTCAAAACTAAAGCAAAAAACGCCCTCTCTCGCTCCCTCCCTCCCTCCCTCACTCCTCCTCTCTCCCTCCCTCCCTCTGCTCTCACTGTGTCTGTGTGTGTCTGTGTGTGTCTGTGTGTGTCTGTGTGTGTCTGTGTGTGTCTGTGTGTGTCTTGCTGAGGCCACTGGACACATTCCGGACGGGCCTGTGAGTGAAGAGGGTTAAAGGGGGAGGAATTTCTTCAGTATGTCTTCAATTGTTCTGTGGACTTTTGAGGCTCCTAAGCAAAAATAATGATAATAATAAACTATGAAAATACTGAACCAAAGGAGGGTGCAGTCCAAACGGACAAGCACTTCCACAAGGACCACAGTAACCGCTACATCTACAGTGAGAAGAGCTTTTATGGTTCACTTTTTCGCCTGTCTTGTACTGTGTGTGCGTGCTGCCTGCTCATTGTGAGAAGGAAGGGGAGTTACTGGGTCTGCCGGTAACTGAAGGTTGCATTGTGCTTCCCTGGCAATGGAACAACCTGTTTGTAACCTGCTGCTTATTCCCTAAATGGAGGTCACATGACCGGCAGAGAATTCTTGCACCTCTCCACCTGTTCTGCCACTCTCTCACTTCCTATTTATTCATTATTGTGTGTCTGGCGATCGGTCCGAACCTGCAGGTTCTAGAGTGTACAAAAGTATCTCTGTTGTGCTTTCCTATTCCTTTTCAGACCTGGGTTTAATTATTATCTTTGATGGATTCAAATGCTTTTCTGCATTTGAATGGCTTGCCTGGTGTATTGGAACAAATTTTTAAAAGCCCAAAAGTGTAAACCCCACCCATCTGCTCCTCCTAGCGGGCTCGAATGCACCTGGCAAGATCAATAAAGCTCAAAAAGTATTTAAATCCAAATCCAATACCATTTAAACCCAGGTCTGTTCCTGGAACTTGCGGCTGCTGTTTAACATAGACTGTAGGCTAAAGGTGTGTTTATCCTCTGCCAGGATCAGGTAAGCATTACCCACCCCGTGATTTGACCATAAAGGCTCAAACCCTGCGTTTCTGTGCTTCCTCTCCACAGGACCCGACTTTCCTGGAAAAGCGGGAGCGCTGTGACTACCTGAAGAGCAAGCTCTCTCACATCAAGCAGAAGATCCAGGAGTACAACAAGGTGATGGACTGGAACGACGGCTACAGCCTGGACGCGTTCGGATCGCGCTCAGACCGACTGGATCGCTTGGATGGCTATGACGACAGAGGGTACTCGTAACCCTCCACCCGAGACCACCACCGACTGGACGGGACGCTCCCCCTCCTTCAACACACCACAGCCTCGGGGGCAGATATCAAAATGTCTTTACGCCCACAGAGACCTGACCGACACAGTTCAATCCCGCCTGCATAAGCACAGCTTTCCAGGAGAAAGGGGACTATCTGACGCTGTTTTTCCTCTTTGATTTCCCCTCTCCATAAGGAGAACATGGAAGATTAATGAAATGGGCACATGGAAACTGAGACTCTTCTGTCATTTTTAGAATGTATATGACTTCTAATCTGAGGCAAAAACTGCATAACAGGGCAAGTTCCAGATGCCAGTTCTTCAGCGCAGACTAGACTACCAAATGGAAAAATGGAACCAAAGAACAGTAACTGTGATATTTAGTTTTGGAATGAACCCTTTAAGGTGTAAGATCACTAATATGTGATTGGAATGTTTTTAACTAAACATTCTAATGCTGATGTAACAGTCACTACTGGCAATTGAAAGCAACGGAGTTCTAGAACACTGGACTGAACCAAAAAAACACTCTTCAAAGGGCAAACTGGTGTGTTGAGAATTGAAAGGCTTTTTTCTGAGATGGTATTCTGATGGGGAAGGGGAGGGGAATGATTACTTCCGTTCCCCTTGCATTCTGACTGAATTGTTTGTTTTCTGTAATTCAGTCTGGTAATTCTGATCATTGTTGCCAGGGTTGCTTTCAGAAAGGCATTTACACAACGTTGTGAAACAACATAATTGTAAAAATGGTCCATCTGTTCTGTGACCTTGAGAGAATAAGGAAACTGATTCAAGGGGACCGCACTTCTCCAATGTCAAGGTGATGGTCCATGTTGTGGCCCACTGTTAGTGTCCACTGGCAAAACCTTCTGGACTGCTGTGTATTTGATCTGTTTTTTTACAGTTATGGCACATTATACCTGAAGTTCTGTAAAACTTCACATTGGAATTGTAATCAAGTTGCAATAATTTTGGCACAAACCTGTTAAGTGTAATTTCAGGGCTGCGGATGTCCTAGTCCTCTTTGTGTTTTTAAGTTTAATGCATTATCAGGCTGTTTTTTAAAATCTGTTTTTTATTTTGTATTTTATTTTTGAGTAAAAAGACTTCAGAGCCATCACTCCACTCGAGTACTCAATCCATAATGTTTGGGACAAAGACCCACAGTTTATTTATTTGCCTCTGCACTCCACAATTTGAGTTTCAATTTAAACATCACATGTGGTTAAAGTGCACATTGTCAGATTTTTATGAAGGGCATTTTTATACATCATCAGAGTGTGGATATCTTATTTTCAAGTTGTCCTACAAGTGATACTAAAACCCTTTGCATTTGAATGGAGCTCTATGGGAATTGGGGGGTGGGACTAGATTCAGCTGTCAATTATGCTGATCCAGTATGCAATAGATTTGTTGCCTAAATAACTTAAAGTTTCGAGGTGTCAAACCACCTGCTGCCAGATATCCAGTAGATATGAAAATAATAGTTTCTGCTGAATATTTTTTGGAAACAATTATTCTCTATTTGTACTTGAACAACTTGTCTTTTCTTACAAATCTCAATTTACAAATAGCGGAGTACAGATGAATGATGGGTCTTTGTCCCAAACATTATGGAGGGCACTGTATGTCTCTTTTGTGAACCTAAGCAAATGGTGCTCTCTAGAATTGTTTAAGTTTCACTGAACTGTCTTTTCCTCCTGCTTTTGTGAAAGCATTAACCCAGAACTGCTGTGCGATCAACATTCATATCTCAGTATCTATATTATCCAAATCTAACACATATTTGCATAATGTGTAAATAGAGACTGGTGTGGACACTGAAACTCTCACCCTCTCGTGTTTTAATTATTTATTCTTCAGTGTTTGTCTTTAACACGCTGCTACAAGTCAGACATTCCTGCCACTATTTTGATAACAAACATTTGGTAAGATGGACAATATTTTGAGAAGGCCAACATTGCTTTTTAATCATGGATCTGGGCATTTTAATCTTATGACAGTCTACTTAAAAGAGTGGTATAATTTTCCTGCGGTGGTGCCCCCTGTGTGTATGTGAGTGTGACTGTGGGTGTAAAATATACTTTAAGTGTGTGTGCTTTGCAGAGCCAGAGTTCTTGTGAGCCATCCTATATTTCTTTAGCAAATGCGTTAATCGCAAGCCGCTTCAATCGCTGACATTTACAAGGTAGTTTACATTAAACAGTGCACAACCTGGCATGGAGAGGAACCTTTAACCTTATGGTTATTTGTTCTTTTTCTTCTGCCCGGCCCACGATACCACACTTAGGTTTTATCATGACTCCCTCGCTCTCTACCATTGGCACAGGGATGTTTCCCAAAAAATTACAGGGGAACAGTGTTCTTTTCAGTTACAGTTTTCATGTATTCATCAAACTCACAAGCACTTTTTTTACTTTTGCATGAATAAGTAGGTGTAATTATCTAATCGGCCAGTTGTGTGACAACAGTGCAATGCATACAGTCATGTAGATACGGGTCAGAAGCTTCAGTTAATGTTCACATCAACCATCAGAATGGGGAAAAATGTGATCTAAGTGACTTTGACTGTGAAATGACTGTTGGTGGCAGACGGGGTGGTTTGAGTATCTCAGAAACTGCTGATCTCTTGGGATTTTCACGCACACTAGTCTAGAGTTTGCAAAGAATGCAGGAGAATGGCCAGACCGGTCAAAGCTGACAGGAAGGTGACACTAACGCAAATAACCACACATTAAACAGTGGTATGCAGAAGAGCATCTTTGAACACACAATGCATCATAACTCTAAATGGATAGGCTACAGCAGTAGAAGTCTAAAAATACCTAATAAAGTGCTCGGTGAGTGTAGCAGGAGAGATATGTGTGAAGCCCTTCCGTATTAGCCGCTGGTTCAATAGCAGAATCGCCCATGCATATCCAATGCATTCACAGGCATGCCCACATGCACCTGCGGTAGAGTTTAAACCGATAGTGAATTGTATGTCGTCTTCCTCCTGCTGGAACTATCCTTTTTCAAACCAGTCCTGAAAAAAACTTCTGTTTCATGAGCCGCATCAGGTATCAAAAACGTGAATGGTGGTGTTTTCCATGTTGGGAAATTGGAAGATGGCGGTGTCCTATGTCCGAATCCACTGTAAGCAATTTCTGGTTTTGCAACTTCGTGTGTCGGGGAGGTGTCATCTTTCAACCCGTGATCGGTTTCAGGAAGCTCTAGGTAACTGGTGTAAGAGAAACCGAGTCGGCTGGACTAATAGGAGGTTTCAGTCTTAGTCATCAACTACGCCATGTAATGTAATCTTACAAATATGATAGATATTCACCAAAACCTACAAATGAATAAAATCAGTAAAAAAATTAAAAAAAGGCATACAGGTGTACTATTGTGTACTTTTGATTATATGTTCAAGGTATATTCCTCCAGAATGGATAACAAATGAAACAAAAAATAGTTATGTGAGTTTAACTCAATCCACTATGCGTTGCGAATTAAAATGTACTGTACGTTTTGGTGCCTTGTCCAATTTAAAAGTTGGGTATTTGTAGAGCTTGAAACGGGAAAAGTAAACGTGGGACAGAGTCTCTGGTATGTAGGTTAAGATGGTATAAACAAAGGAAAGGAACAGTAAAAACCTGTTGGTTCGCTTTCGCATAGGTCTGAAAAGTAAAAAATGCAAGGGACGTCGGTTTCATTGGGATTTAAATATGTATCACCAATTAGCCTACGGGAAAGTCTAACCAAACCCACTTTTGCCACCCTCGGGCGGAGCAACGGTAGCCTACCTGGGGGAGGACAGGACATCTGTGATGCGCACCAGGTGTGTCCAGTGTTATTAGCATACGAGTCTATTCAGCGAGCGCACTCACGCACTCAGGTGTTCCTACACGGACTAGGCGTAAGTCAGGTAGGCTAAATGTTTTCTCTGTGATAAGTCTGGGACTAATTCATGTATTATTGATGTTTCACTGCGAATTATAGTGAAAACGTTTGTGAAAATATACGTGGACGTGGGTGTACAGTATTTAATCTATATTAATGTTTTTAATTCCGATTTGGGTTAAAAGGGCTCGAGCCGTTTTTTATTCTCTCGGTGTTTTAAGTAAGGATATTAGGTATATTGAAGAAATAATAATTGGTCATCATGACAAATCTGGTAATGTGTGGAGATTGTAGATTGTAGATTGTAGATTGAGATTGTAGATTGTAGATTGTAGATAAACAGACTATGTGGCGTTGATTTAAAAACCAGTCGTGCGCTCTTGGATATGCGTGCGTCACGTTCTATTGTTTTCAACCTAAACTATTTTGATATCGGGACTTACTGGTTTTCGGTAGTTTCAATTGGTATTATCATAGATCATTGTAAATGTTGCATTTTATTTTTTGAAAACGTAAAAAAGCACATATATTTTCATTATTTTATATTTTCCTAATTTATATTTGCATCGGTGTGACACATTTAGCCAATATCATTTTCTGACATCGAATATTTTTTCTTGCTAACTCACTAACCCACTCGAATTATTTTGGCTTACCGCACCGATATTTAATTATCGTGTAAATTCTCATCATTCTTACAAATTATAATTCCTATCAAGTATCAAGTTTTTCTCTGTTCAAAATGAAACTCTGGAAAATCTGTATTTGTTGTGATGTGACATTTCACAGTTCAGAAGGTCAAGCGAATGGCCCGCACCTTCTTACATAAATACCTTTATTATGCTAAACGCAGATACAGGTGATGTATTGTCCTTGCAATAATCGACAACCTTCAGAAGCAATAGTGCGTTACCAAGGACAGTTCCACTGGCGGGAACATAAGAGTTCAGTTTTGGTAATGTCAGTCCACATTATTCCAAAAGGCTTCAGACTTCTCAGTATTTTCTTTTGCATACTTCAGACACTTAATTTTGTGTTGAAGTCATAGGAAAGGTTTCTTTCTGGCAACTGTGCTATGTAGGTCTTTGTTGTTTAACATACGTTATATTGTTGTCCTGTGAATAGTTAGACCTGTGCCTGCTACTCTTTTTTGCAGCTCTTTTGCAGTGATGTGTGGGTTCCTCTGAACATTTCTCACCAGGTCTTGAGCCATTCTATCTGAGCATTTTCTTGGTCTTCCAGACCTTGCCTTGACTTTAACTGTTCCATTTATCTTCCATTATCTAATAATGTTCTGACAGTTTGAAATGTTGAGAGAGTTTTTGTAGCCTTCTCTTTCTTGGTGGAAATGAACCATCTTCATTCTGACATCCTTACACAAATGCTTAGAAGAACACATGGTTGTTAACATCAGACAAAACAGCCACTGCAGTTGGATACTATAGAAGTACTGGAGTTACTTCAGAATACATTTTTTTGCCCTGGAATAATATTGTTAAAAACTTGTTAAAACTTATTGTGGGGAAATTATTGAGGGGAATTTTCCAGCAGTGTTGTGCTTTGGGTTTGTTTTGGTGCTGTGTGACACGGCTGTCCATTTGTGCACTATACAGAGACGCAAGGAAACTAGCAATCAGGAAAGGACGTGAAGACTCTGCGTGGAATTCAAAATGTCTGGTCTGAAGGGAAGTCCTCCCCCATACCAACCTGGCGGTGGCAGACAGTAAGTTACATCACTTTTGTCACCAGGACAGGAGCACAGTCTCTTCACATTGAACTACCGCTGTGCTGAATGGATTCATAGCTCCAGATTCAATTTTGTTTGGACTGTTTTACTGTATTGGTGGCGATATATATTTTAATGTACACAGTTTATCGGACACAAAAGGGTTAACCTATATTACTGTGCACACAGTCAAGTTGCAGGTCCCAGTCTGAGCTGATAAGCAATGTGATTTTATGTACAGACTTTGCTTTGACACTTTTTAAGCCAGCCTCTTGCATGGGGATGTCCAATCTTATTTAAAAAGGGTCGGGGTGGGTGCAGGTTTGTGTGTTAGTGATATGCCCAGTAGAATGGCACCTGATTCAACTAATGGTTTTCAATCAAGACATTGATAAGTAGGATCAGGTGTCTTTGCACTGGGCTAAAACAAAAACCTACACCCACACCAGCCCTTTTTGGATAAGATAGGACACCTCTGCTCTAGCACTCTGTTTAGGTGAGTAGGTTACTGGGTAACTGCTTGACGTGTGCTTAGTGTTAAGCAAGAACTGCAGGAGTTAGCCAGGGAATGACAAAATGCACAATTACTTACTATGGACTCATCACCGGGAAGAATGCAATACGACAGGTTCTAAAAACGGAATGAGCTCATAATTAATATATTCATCTGAAACAGAAACCTGCGGTAGTTTCTATACAAAATATTTCTGTTCACCTCTCATTTCTGTCCCTCTTCCACCCCCCCTTTCTCCATCTCTCTCTCTCCCTCTATATTTTCCTTCTCTCTTTCTATCCCTCTCTCTATCCCTGCCTCTCTATCCCTTTCTCACTACTTATCTCTACATCTCTCTTTATTTCTCTCTCCAACCCCCCTCTCCCTCCCTCTCTCGCTCTGCCCCTCTCATTATCTCTCTCTATCCCGCATCCCCCTCTCTCTTTCTCTCTCTACTTCCCTCTCTCTCTCTTTCTCTCTCTACTTCCCTCTCTCTCTCTCTCTCTCTCTCTCTCCGTAGCCACCACAGCAGAGATTATCACAGAGAGAGGAGTCGCTCATACTACAAGGGGGATGACTTCCTGCATTTCTACCGCTGGACCTCCCCACCCGGCGTGATGAAGATCATATCCATCATTATCATCATCCTGTGCGTGGCCGTGTTCGCCTGCGTGGCGTCCACTCTGGCCTGGGACACAGACTTTGGCCTGTCAGGCCTCGGCGGGGGCATCGGGGGGGGCATTGGAGGGGGCATTGGGGGGGGCATCGGGGGGGGCATTGGAGGGGGCGGTTACGGGGGCGGTTATGGGGGCAGCTACGGGGGCAGCTACGGGAGCGGCGGCATTGGCTCCGGTTACGGGGCCGGTTACGGGGGAATCGGGGGCAACTACACCAACCCGAAAGCGGGGAAGGGCTTCCTCATCGCCATAGCGGCCATCTCCTTCATCGCCGTGCTGGTCATCTTCATCCTGGTGGTTTCCCGCCAGAACATTTCCCGCTCACGCCGGTTCTACCTGGCGGTAATCATCATCTGCGCCATTTTGGCTCTACTGATGCTCATCGCCACCATAGTCTACCTGGTGGCCGTCAATCCCACAGCCCAGTCCTCCGGCTCCGTGTACTACAACCAGGTGGTGGCACTGTGCTCGCAGTTCCAGAACCAGGGGCCCCAGCCTACCGGGATCTTCATCAACCAGTACCTGTACCACTACTGCGTGGTGGAGCCGCAGGAGGTAAGAATCCAACTGGGCTTTCGTTTATCAGAACCACGAGACATGGAGCTAAACTATGGCCTGGTGGCTAAGGTGCTTGCGTGATACCTGGAATATTGGTAGTTCAAGCCCCAGTGAAGCCACAATAACATCAGTGTAGCTGCTGGGCTGCTGAGAAAGGTGTTTAACCCTGCATTGCATCATGGGATAGACCCCTGCTTTGTCAAATCAACTGAAAGTCACTTAGGATAAAAAGCATTAGCTAGATAATTGTCAAGTGATGTAAACTCATAATATCTGCTGTAGTCTGTGTGGGGTTCAAGAACAGGCTCGACATAGACTCTTGACAGAAGGTGAAAGGGCAAGACTGACTTATTTTCTGAGGCTTTCTGGGCAGCATGCATGTGTACAGTATGGTGCAATTCCTCTCTGTTCACTCAAAGCTTTATTTGTTCAGTAGTTTCAGCCCTACTGTTTTCGTGAGCCAACATGATTTATTAGTACAGTACCAACAGCATAGTGCCAAGCATTTATGCACTTGATCAATGTCTTATTTAATTAACTCATGTAGTGGTAGAGCCAGCTTTGTACTAAATATCTGCACTAAATAGCATCTGCCGTATCCTGGTGTTTGTCATATAAAGCTGCATTTTTTTACTTGGTGCCGTTTGACACAATGAAGGTATGAAAAGTGTCCGATAAATTTTTCGGTCATATTTTTTGCCATTTTGCTAGCAATTCAAGTAACATTAAAATTCATACGCGCTGATTTCTTTACTTGTTCAACATTAGGAATTATCATTGTGCGGTTAACATTGTGCAATGTGTCTATTTTGCTTTTAAGCTGTGTTTCTTTTTTTCATTCTTCTTGGTAAATGTGAGGATTCTGTTGGGGGCTACACTGGTGCGCGTCACATGTGTGAGTAGATTTTGACCCCCGCTCTGGTTCCTCCCCCTCCCAGGCCATCGCCATCGTCTTCGGGTTCCTGGTGGTGGTCGGCCTCATCATCCTCCTGGTCTTCGCCTCGAAGACGAGGGACAAGATCCGTCGCCACGGCAAAGCCAACATCCTGTGGGAGGAGGTGAAGCTGGTCGGAGACGGCACATCGCACGACGTGGGGCAGTGGGTGAGTTCAGGCGCAGGGTGCACGGGACCGTCTATCAAACAGCACACATGAACACACGCTCACCCTTGGCTTCTACGTACCGTAGTACACGCTCAGAAACAAAGTGACGGTGGAGCTACAATTTTGTTCTTCAACGATCAAGTTTCCCACATGTACGGGGTTAAGTAGAGTAATGATCTCTTTGGGTACAAATCAGTACATTTTCCAATTAAAATGACAAATGAATTATTGCTGGCTTGGGGCTGCCCCAGCGACAAGTATCTGTACCTGTTTAGGCTTTTATTTGCACCTGTCTGAGAGTGTAAGTGGAATGTGACGTTATCCGTAGACTTTGGCCAGTGGGCATTGAAGTGCATGTGCGCAGGGAACACCAGACATTAAGCGATGTAGGTCACTGTTCGCCATTCTCTGCGGCGGCCCTGATTCATGATTTGTTGTACGGCTGTGGAAAGGCCCAGGGGAGGAAGAAGCTCATTTGGCCTGATAGTGATAACATAACTTCCACACCCACCCACGGTTCAGCACCAAGTTTTCTAAAAAAGTATGCCACTTCTGCATCTTTGGTTTGCTTGCCAGTTAAATAATTAAGCCAGTGACAGGGCAAAACAGCCCAGTGACAGGGCAAAACAGCCCAGTGACAGGGCAAAACAGCCCAGTGACAGAGCGGAACAGCCCAGTGAGAGAGCAAAACAGCCCAGTGACAGAGCAAAACAGCTCAGTGACAGAGCAGTATTGAAACTGAAAGCCCAGGGGAACACATTTTGGGTGTGTATGCAAACATACACCCTGCCAATGGTCCCTAAACAGCTAATATGTAAATACTTGGTGTGGCCTACCAGAATAGATTCTATCCCTGACCGAACCAACCAACTGTCTGCTTTTGAAGAGGCAATGCCTTTACATCACGGTGTTTATTATTGGTATTTTATTATTTTATTTATTTTGTTTACATTTTCTTTACTTTATTTTACTAAAATAATCCAAATTAAATCTGTCTGAAATCTGGCCAAGAGGGCCACAGATCGAAGTTTCTAATCCAACAAATAACATGTAGGAACATAACAAATACACATTTATACATACATTACATGCATGCATTAAAATGCATTTCAGTGGCCTAACAGTGAGACAGCATTTCACTGAATAGACACTCCACAGAATATCAGGACTACATGGTACGCAGTTGCAGCCAGGTTAAAGGAGACAGGCAGTGTGTTTGCTGAGGCTCCCTCGGGTTTGAGAGCGAGGAAGGCGGACCTGTTTGCCGGGAGTCTCCAGCGTCTCTCAGGGAGGGGCGGGTGGAGGAGCGCGGGAGGGGGGAGAAGTGGAGTTTCATGTCCAGTTTCTAGGTGTGGCCTGTTGAAGCAGTTTCACTTGCACTGATCAAGTGAAATACTTTATCAAATCGAATAATTTATTTTTTAAAAGCCAGATAAATTGAACAAAATAGTTTAATAGATACACAATTATATAAATAGTTATATCGACACACAAACAGTATGTCCGTACAGTAAAATTAATGGCCGTTTGGCATAATGGTAAGGGAATTTGCTGTTCAAGCTACTTCAATAAATATCCAGTTGTATAAAATTACTGTATGCAAATGTATTCTGTATATATCTATACATACATATATATATATATATATATATATATATATATATATATATATATTCTATTATATATGTTATATATATATATATATTTAAAATACGATCCATTCGTACATCTGCTACATTTTGACTGACAGCCTTCGAGTTGAGCAGGGACATTGCGCCTCTGGCATCTCTGGTGGAGAGAGGCTTTGGAGGAGCAGGGGAAACCTGTTCAACCTGGATTTAAAGCTCAGCCCGTCTGTTTACCATACAGACCTGATAGAAAATGCTGACGCGTGGCTAACTGGGCCCTTGGCCTCAAAGTCAGCAGAGATGCAGGTCAGTACAGGCCGTGGCTACATTTCCAGACCAGGGTCCTCCGGCCTGTCGAGCTCAGGGCATTTTTGAGTTTCTGCTCAGAGTGGCACACAGCAGAAAGGAATGTGCCCATTCCTGTGACTGTGGGAAAGTATGAAAACAGGAAATGCTGGTGATAGAATCTGAAAATGGCTGCGCCGTAAATTCGAGTGACAGGTGACCCGAACGTGAACAGTCGAAACATTCCTGTTCCTGTACCTGTTTATTTTTGTTTTCTTTTAAAGGAGAGGAAACATTCCACCCTCTTTTTGTGTTTTTTTGGTTTATTCAGAGAGGGTAACAGATTATATCCATGGCATTATAGCCATGGAAGGAGACTGAACCACCAACCGCACAGGGGAGATCATAGATAGCAGGAGAGTTGGCCGCCCAACGGACTTTGCGACATTTCTTGCCAAAATACTTGCTTATTGCTTGGTTAGAGCAGTACTAGAAATCTGTCTTTTTTTGTGAGGAACGCAATGGATATTAGACCCAATGGACTCTCAAGCAACTTACAGTTGATTTGACTAAGCAGGGGCAATTCCCCCCTGGAGCAATGTGGGGTGACGGGCCTTGTTGAAAGGCCCAACTTCTGTATTGATCTTATTGTGGCCACACTGGGGCTTGAGTCAAGCTTCCAGGTCCAAGCCAAACACCTTAGCCACTAGACCATAGGCTGTAATCAGGAACACACAAGAATAGGCAGCTATAAGTATAGCTGTCGCCATGTTGCTATCAATGTTGAAAGGAGTCTCTTGCTAATACTCTACCTCGTTGACCTGTGTGCAGGTGACCAATGTGTCCGAGATGCCGGAGACTTTGCTGAATGCCTATCCGGACAAGATTGGAGGCTCCCGGAATTACCTGGATAATGCCAGCTTGGACTATGACAGGCCCCCCTATAGCCCTGTGTAAGTAGACTCCCTCAGTTCAGTTCAAATCTCACCCCCATCCTGAGTCCTGGAGAGCCACAGGGTCTGCTGGTTTCCCTATTCATCTACAGATCTAACCAATTTAGAACCCAAGGGGAGATGAGTTTAACCATGTAATCTACTGTTTTAGTTGATCGAAGTAACAACAAAAAACAGCACACCACAGTATGTGTACCTATGTGTAGTTAGGACCACTGGTTTACATTATATTTTATTTGTATGGCACTTTTCTAGTACCATCACAAAAACATTTACAGAGTAACAGGAGGGAAGAAAAAAAAAAGGGAAATACCAGCCACAGGCCCACAGGACGTAAAAACTCCCTAGTGGGGAGAAAAAACCTCAGATGGAGTAACAACCTCTCCTCTACTTATATAAGCTCCTGCAGCCCCTTAAGATAAACTAAGGACACTCTCGAGCAACTGAACAATCAGGGGCGAATGGAGAAATGCAGGACTCAATTCTCTGGTTTAGGAAAGATACTCTGATCTGTATAGTATGTTGATCAGCTTGCAAGCCATGCTGAATGGACCCTGAAAGCCACAATAAATGTGGATGAGCCATCCAGATGATATACAGTTCAGGGCTATCCGCTGCAAACAAGTATGTCTTCACAAGTGTCTTATTCTTGTCATGAGA
This sequence comes from Conger conger, assembly GCF_963514075.1. Lineage (NCBI taxonomy): Eukaryota > Metazoa > Chordata > Actinopteri > Anguilliformes > Congridae > Conger > Conger conger. The sequence continues at coordinate 16,525,804 of NC_083770.1, read as the reverse complement.
CTTTGCATGATTACAAAATATTAGCTGGATTCAAGTTGTTGTACAACTGGCTTGAGTCTTATTTAGGCGAAAGGTAAAAAAGGTAAACAAAGATTAAATATAGCTTAAGTCTAAATATAAGACTAAAATACATGTTGAAATTTACCTAGTTTTTCGTTTTTAGGACTCTGTAGATTACGTGTGTGAGGTTCTCAGATTAACCTCATCACGCCAGAATCACTATCCCTGCGACATCTCACTCCCTGCAGTGCAGACTCTTTCCTGTGCTGAAAAATGAAACCACCTCCAGACCAAAACAAGGCTGGAGAAGCCACAAATGACATTCATAAAATCTGGGTGGGACAGAGATCGTAGACATATTATACAATAAAGCAGCTGTGTCTACACCCCCTCTGCTCCTCCCGTGCCAGCGGGTCGGACTGCCTCCACAGAACCTGTATTGTGATTGTTTGCTTCTCTGGCTGGAAGTAGGCGGGCAGATTGTGAGGGATTTTATTAGGGCGTGGTACAAACCACTGGGTTAGAACGATTTTTTAAACAATGCATTTAAAAATTTAAAACATAGTTCTTAACTTCATTATAGCCGTGAAGGTTTTTTTAGAGGGAATAAGTGCACTGTTGTACATGTGATGGCTTGTTGACCATTGCTACGGGTTTTTTACCAGGAAACTTAGAAATCTCTGGAATGTTTGGAATGTTTGGAATTTCTAGCATTTATACTGCACAGTCATGCAGGCAGGCATTCATTTTTAATCCCCTTTCACCAAAAAGTGTATTTTTTTGTGTATGAATGTCGCCTGTTGTATGAGCTTCCAGTATTGTTTGATTCTTAAGTTCCCTGTAATTTAAAAGTTATGACATAGGACTGTAATACACGGATAACTTGATATGGATGTAAATACCCTCAAATTAAATGATCAATTAAATTATTTCCAGTCTATCCATTACGATTGTTTATCTCCGTGTGACATCAGTCAATTTATGCAATTTGTCGAGATATAAGCTGTGTTTGACATACAGTACCAAGACCATATGCCAGTTCTGTATTTGTAATGTATTTATTCCAAAAATGATAGTTTAAATAGAATGACACTGTCACTCATCAGTGTGATAATTATGCCAGCTACCGTGCTGAAACTAAAGTGACATTGTTCTCCCTATCCAGAGGCCCAGAGCAGAACGGCCCCGTGTACTCTGGATTTTACAGCAGCCCCTCTGAAATCCCTAGCTCCATAGTGAAACCACTGAGGAAGAATCGGCACAACGATGGAGGCTACACCACGGGTGGGGAGTCTGGAGACGAACTGGATGACATCGACTTCAACAGGTGAGCGGGGCGGGCCGGGGCCTGCGGGCGATGGGGAGGAAGGATAAAAATGATCACTTCAGGCTAATACGCAGGATCAGGGTAGCGTGACACGGACTGTTTGTTTTAGCCTGGCTGGAGACGGGGTGTGGGGGTGGGGTCAGCGGGTTGGGGAAGGCCTTCATCTTGAGCAGGTAAATGATTACCTGCTGGAATTTGAATTTGAATCAATGAATTTGACCCCAACTGTGACAGCGGAATCCTCTTTTGAAAAGAAACCGGTTAGCTCAAATGATCTGCTTAACTCACAGCGAGCTTACAGTGTACCTCTTTCCATCTCTCCTTCCCTCCCTTTCTGCCACTCTCCTTCCTGAAATCTCTCCCTCTATCTCTTCTTCCCTCTATCCCTCGCTCTTCCTCCCCCTCTCTCTCCTCTATCCCTCCCTCTCTCCCCTTTCCCACTCTCTCCTCTCTCCCTCTCTCTCTCCCCTCTCCCCCCCCCCTCTCTCTCTCTGAAACCCATTGCTGCAGTGAGTTCCCCACCCTGGTCACTGAGGAGGCCAGGCTGGACTACAAGCGTTCATTTGAGAGGGACCTGCAGGAGTACAAGGGCCTCCAGGCTGAGCTGGATGACATCAACAAGAGCCTGTCCAAGCTGGACAATGAACTGAAGGGGCTGGGCCAGGGCAGCCCTCAGTACCTGGTGAGACACAGCACAGGCACCTCCCTCACCTGAAATTACTCAAGTGAAGTGTGATTCGTACGTTGGTCAGTTCAGTTGAAAATAAAAAGACCACACTGAAATGGCCAGTGGCTTATTCACAGAGCACAAATTCCCAGTCAGGGGTCAGTCTATTAGAGAACTGATTCTTTCGCTATGGATTTATCTGAATCCCTGCTGATATTATGAAACATTGACATCGTAAAAACGCAGACACAGACATACTCCAAACTGTGCTTTCAGAACTGCTGATTCCTATGTATTTATTGTAGGACACGCTATGCGAATGTATGATGAAATACAGTATGATTATTATAATAATAATAATCATCATAATAATCCTAATAATAATGAAAAACGTTATATATATATATAGCAAAAGCTCATGAAAAAAATACTTTCACAAGAATTGTTGTACTGATAAAGCGGAGCAATGACTTTTAATATGTTTTTAAAATCTGCTTTGAGATTTAGACAACAAAAATATAGACTATTTTTCTATGAGTTTGACATTTTAATGCAAAGCATCGACATACCAGTGATTTTTACGTTATTAAAACATCACTGCTACCTTCTCTTTGTGTAACAGTACATTACTTTAATTTATGATTAAAGCTGACTGAAGTCATATTTCTTTATCTGAACAGAATACACTGGATGAATACAACCGTCTGAAGAGCCTGAAAAAGGTATGTCCAACACTGAACTGACAGCACGCAGTAGGCTACACTAGGCCAAGCTGTTGACATAGACTCTTATTAAAGTTAGCAAGGAGCACAGCAAGGTGATGACTTTCTCTTATGCCTCTCCCCAGTCTGCAAATTACCAGTTAAAGAAGAAAAGGAGCAAATATCTGAAGGCCAAGCTGGCCCACATCAAGAGGAAGATCAGCGAGTATGACCACCGGGCGTGAGGTGCCTGATGCTTGACCTCTGACCCAGCTCTCCCAGCCAGACTCCGCCTCTTCTGCCGAGGGTTAAAGTATGCAACTTTTGAATGAAACAGGAAGGATCTCCACCAGCTAACCACGAGAAGATGCCTGTGCTAATGAGGTTTTTTTAAAACCATGTAAACAATGTGTTTGCTCAAGGGCAAAAAAAAAAGAGCTTCCATTATTTTGAAGGACAGATCAAGATTTGTTTCACATCTCCCTTGCTTTTTAAAATGTATGTTTAAAGGTGTACCTGCATTCCTCTAAGGGCATTTTGGTGTGTTGCTGTTGTAACTTATGCTGCTGTGAAGTTGTATCATTTAATATCAATTACAAAATGGCTCTTACTTATCCTTCTCTGCCTGAATTCCTTGCAACACAGTAACAATGTGATATGCTTCATATTCTGAAAGAGCAACAGTGGGCAGTTTAATGTCAACATGGAATTCACAAGAGGATAGAGTTTAAGAGGAAAACAAAAACCTACACATTCTAACTGTAAAATCGAATTTCCTTTCTTTGCTCCAATATGAACAAATCCTTCAGTATTTTTCTAATAGCATGATTTGTATTTTACACCTCAACTTGTGCAGGAAAAGCCAACATCGCTTCTTGTGATTCCTTGCCATGTTTCATAAATTTCTTGTGTCATTTATTATGAGCAAATGGACTAAACATAAAGTAATTTTTATTCAGATAAAATTTTGTAAATATGCAAATATGTGAGTATGAGATGTATCTTTGAATAACATTTTGTGTGAAGCATCTTGCTTTTGGTTATTAATAAGGTTAAATAGATCTGAAGTGAAAATATCATCTCAGGTACATTATGGTTTTTGAAGCTATACAATAAGTATGGAAAAGGTCAATGTGTAGTTTTATATTTGTAAATATGAAAATTTCAATAAAAACAAGAGTAAAGAAGTATATTGTGTTTCATTAATTGAAATAATAACTGACTATGTTTTTAAGGAACATACAGGTGTCAAAACATCATTTTCATTGAATGCTTATTCAGATTAACATTCACACAGTACTGCATTTATCAGCATTGTTCACAGTAAATATATATTAAAACATATTTTAGAAATATATTTATTTTTAAATAGCACACTATATACAATATAATAATAATAATAATAATAATAATAATAATAATATAAATTAAGCTATTGTGTGTATGAAAGAGGCTGATTTCTGGCCTAGTTCCTGCTGGTATATGTGTTGATGGCTGATATGATTTACAGTAGGCAATGTTTGCAGGACAGACCAGTTTTTTCTATCATCACATTCACTTATTTTTTGTTGTACACACACACACACACACACACACACACACACACACACACACATATATATAGTAAAGGAATTGATCTGGTAAGCTAAATTACCTTGGATTTGGTACAGAGGCTACATTATCTACCGTATGTGTACAGTAGCATATGTCTAGAATACTGTCCAGCCTAGACAGCAATAACCTGATTCATCAACTTGGCTCCATCACTGCGCAGCCACCAAAGACGGCGGAACGGATTGTTCCACAGCTTTTGCACAAGAGGGACATTATTGTAATGCACACTGTTGCACAGTACAGGACGGTACGGTTCGTCACCTCTGTTATTATTAGTTAGCTATCTAGCTCTTTTAGTATTGTTTTAACTAACCAGTTTGCGTAGACACTGCTTGCGATTTTAAAGTATTATCTGTCTGAATTATAATACGACTGTGTTATTGTTGAAAAACAATACGCATTCCTATGGATGGACTATTCTCCTTCGTCCCTTGGCTATAAGATTGTGCAAGTACCGGTGTGGCGGCTGAAATAAAGTTAGCTAACATGCTGGCTAACTATCGGAATGTTATTTCTAACCCGCTGAATTTTAATTGATTGTTTTTTCCTGTTGTCCGTGTAATCCTAGGTCCTATAATGCAAATGAGACCTCATTTGAGTAGGGCTGTTATTTTATCGTTGCTCATAAGATTAACGAACTCTACCTTCATCTAGTGCCTCGTTCTTCGCGGCTGTCAGTGAGGCAAAGGAAGGATGGACGAAGAGCCCGAAAGAGCGAAGCGCTGGGAGGGAGGCTATGAACGGACCTGGTGAGTGTCACATCTCCGACCAGTTTATGAGAATAAAGTCTGTTATTTGGAAACCCGCGAAACTTTCTCGCTTTTGGTATTGAGAGCTAAGTTGTTTGTCCTTTCGTGATAATGGGCTAGTCAATGTTGTGATGATGCAAAATATAAGGGACTAAGTATAATTGTCTGAGGGTAAGCATGGTGGTTGCTATCCTCACAGTGTCATTTCTGTCCTGCAGGGAGGTGCTGAAGGAGGATGAGTCTGGGTCACTCAAGGCCTCTGTGGAGGACATCCTCTTCCAAACCAAGAGGAAGAGGTAGGGACCGGGCAGAAACTCAAACACAAGGCATAGATCTCATATCGTCAGTTCTCTTCTAATCTTATGCGCCGGTTTAAAGTGAGCAGAAAATCAATCAATTGCAATGCTATTTTGTGCTGTGTTCCTATTTCACTTATGAAGAGTAGAGCCCCTCTTTATAACACTCTGGTTACTGATTTTGCACAATGCTTCGCTGGCTGTGAAGCTAATGGTGGTGTAGCAGAATGCATTCTGAATTAAAACTTGAGTATCAGGAATGGAGGTCGCTCAGTTTTTACATATGGTATTACTGTCACTTGCTGTAATACCTGTGTGACCCTGCGGTGGACCTCTTCTTTGTCTGTTTCCCCTCCAGGGTGTTTGAAAGCCATGGAAAGGTGCGTCTTGGAATGGTGAGTGACAGTGCATAATCTTTGGACTTCTTAAATAACTATTGAAGTAAGTAAGGACCAACCATTAGGCGGAACAAACAAACAAATTACACACTTGAGAGAAGTCAGCTTGAAATTGCATTTCTAGTTGTGATTTTTAAAACCAATATGCTTTCATCTGCTGACATAGTGTTCCTGCCTACAGTTATTCAGGTTATCTCCATGGCACTAAGATCATGCACAAATGTTGACTACAGTTGTTTGAAAGCAGTAAGAGTTTCAGAGGCAGCTTTCTCTGCAGGGGATTCCAGGTATTGAGTGAGTAAGATTGATATTTAGGCTGTTATTGTTGCTGGGATACAGGGTGTCCTCTGTGTTGTAGATGCGCCACATGTTCGTGGTGATTGACAGCTCCAGGACAATGGAAGACCAGGACCTGAAGCCAAGCAGGCTGGCCTGCATTCTGAAGGTAGTGAGCAACCGGCCACTTCCTGTCTACTGTCTGCTCCTGTCATCATGATTGTTGGGGAACAACTTGTGCGCTTTGTGCTAACAATTTGTCTGCGTGTTTTCTATACCCTGTAGCTGATGGAATATTTTGTGGAGGAGTACTTTGACCAGAACCCCATCAGCCAGGTGAGCGAGTTCAAAAAGTTTTGTTTCTCAGTCATTTTTATGTCAATGAAGGTTCATTGATGTTTCAGGTGTCTCTACGGTTTGGTCATGTGATCTTGTCTCCCCCCTCAGATAGGGCTCATCACCACAAAGAACAAGAGAGCGGAGAAGCTGACGGATCTGGCCGGTGAGTGATTATAAGCACCCAGGAAAAGTGATTGGTTGGACAGCAACCTCGTAAAGGCCAGTGACCTGGTACTGACACTTCCCTTAGGTGCTGATACTGTAAATACCAACATGCTTTAACCTGGAGACATCAGACTTACTCAACAGGCTTTAGTTGTACGTGCATTCCTGACGATAATTATGAGGTTGGGCACTTCGAGAATAGCCCTATGTGCCTCTTAAATGTATGTGAATGAGTAAACTGACATGCTGACATGCATGAAGCATCTTCACCTGGTGGAGGTGCTGTAGGGAAGGGGGTAAAGGTATTCATAATTCAGGGAGAATTCTGCGTTCGGGTCCGGCATCTGAACCCCTGTCGCAGAGACTCACAGGGAATGGAGGCTTGTGCTTATACTCAACATTTAAAGTGTCTACCCATAATTTGTCAGTTTTGTGGATTTGGCGACACCTGTGGTCGCAAAAGTTAATTTAAAGGAAGCTGGTTGGATGCTTATTTCTTTTGTATCTCCTCGTGTGTGTGACAGGAAACCCAAAGAAGCACGTGGCAGCGCTGAGGAAGGCTGTGGCCTCCTCGTGTGGCGGGGAGCCCTCTCTCTACAACTCGCTCTCCCTGGCCATGCAGACGCTCAGGTACGCCAGAGAGCAGGCCATCATTCTCCATCAAAATCTGCTGTCTTATGTTATGTCTTTTTTTAGTTATTTCTTTGCCATAAATGCGACACGGTTTTATTTAATTAAATTTTTCTTAATCAACCTTTATTTCATTCTTGGAGGAGACACATTGAGCCCCTTATTTACATGACCTTTGACCCTGTCCTTGCAGGCACATGCCCGGCCACACCAGCAGGGAGGTCCTGGTCATATTCAGCAGCCTCACCACCTGTGACCCTGCCAATATCTACGAGCTCATTAAGGTAATGGTCAGAGGTCACAGCTTTGTGTGTGTGTGTGTGTGTGTGCACGTGTGTACATGTGTCCGTGAATGCATTAGCAGTAACAATGTCGTAACTCACAGACTCTTAAGGAGAAGAAGATCCGTGTGTCGGTGATTGGCCTGTCTGCAGAGGTGCGGGTATGCACGGTGCTGACCCGGGACACAGGAGGTGAGGAGTGCATCCAATCAGCCCTTTGCGTTCAGCTATACACCTGCACCTTGTTCAATGAGTTCTGTGTGTTTGGATGCCCAACTACACCTTGTCCAATCAGCTCTGTGTGTTCGGATAAACAACTACACCTTTAATAAACATTTATCCGAAAAAGACTAAATAATAATAGTGATGTACTGTAATTCTCTTTTAATTTTGTTCACAGGCATAGTTTTTTTTATTCAGTGAGCTTCTGCATACTTGGATTCACACCTTTAATAAGTATTAATTTCCGACTATACAGTCAGTGAGCACTTTATTAGGTATTTATTAGAGTTATTTTTTTTGAACTCACAGGAGATCAGCAGTTACTCTAACCTCTGGCCAACAATAATTCCACAGTCAAAGTCACACTTGGTCTGAACAACAGCTGAACCTCTTGACCACGTGTGCATCTTGTATAGCTTTTATTCATTTAGATGAATCATTCCAAATGATTGGCTGATTAAATATTTGCATTAACAAGCTACTGTACACGTCTACCTAATAAATTGGTATGATATTATTGGTATCCAATAATAATGGTATATGTCTGTTCGTCACAGGCAGAACTTTTTTTTGGCGGCCAGCCCCTGTGTGAATGTGGATTAAAGTGTTGATTTGTATTTGAGCCCTGGTGTGTGTGACCGCTCCCCTCTGCAGGAACCTACCATGTGATCCTGGACGAGAGCCACTTGCGGGAGCTGCTGACATACCACGTGAAGCCCCCTCCCGCCAGCTCCACCTCAGAGTGCTCCCTCATACGCATGGGTGAGTGTGAGGCTCTCTCATACGCGTGGGTGAGTGTGAGGCTCTCTCAAAGGCATGGGTGAGTGTGAGGCTCTCTCAAAGGCATGGGTGAGTGTGAGGCTCTCTCACAGGACTGGGATAGGCAAGGTCGGTGGTTCTAATCCCGGTGTAACCACAATAAGATCCGCACAGCCGTGGGCCCTTGAGCAAGGCCCTTAACCCTGCATTGCTCCAGGGGAGGACTGTCTCCTGCTTAGTCTAATCAACTGTACGTCGCTCTGGATAAGAGCTTCTACCAAATGCCAATAATGTAATGTAATGTAATGTAATAATAATAATACCTTGCATTTATATAGTGTTATAAGGGGGAAACTGGCCTCAACCAGCGCCAGTGTGTAGTGCCCACCTGGGTGATACACGGTAGCCATTTTGTGCCAGAACACTAACCACATCATCAGATTATTTAAAGAGGGAGAGGGCAATTTGTAGGCGATTAACCTGCGGGGATGATTGGGCGGCATGTTGAGAGAGTCGGTTTGGGAATTCAGCCGGGACACTGGGGAGCCTGCAGCTCTTTGTGGTGAGTCTCAGGAGATCTTTAATGACCAGGGTTTCGGTTGTATGACAACGCTCGCTCTCCTCCTGCTTTGTCCACAGGCTTTCCCCAGCACACCATCGCGTCTGCGTCAGATCCAGACTCCAAGCCCTCCTTCAGCATGGCGTAAGTCTCTCCGTATCCTCCTGAGACAGTCCGCACAGTCTGAAACTGAAGCGCTCTGGAGCTGGCAGATTTCAGATCGGCCTGTGGAGGCAGAACCGTGTCATCTCCCTCCGTATCCTCCGTAGACCTGACAATTCATTTCTGTCCCCTACATGACACTACCTTGGTGTTAATCTCAAGAGCCACATATCATACTATGCTGAAACCCTCACTAAAAGCCAAGTGACATGTAATAGAAATAATTCATATTTAAAAATATTTATTTTCTCACCCGTGACAAAAAAATAAAAATCAATTGTATTTTGGCCAGGTCTCAGCAGAACATAAACATATGATTTGAACTGTGGGCAACTGTGATTTAGTGTCACACATTCAAGTTCTAGGAATGAAGCGCTTCCTTTCTGCATGTTGTCCTTGCCCCCCCTCTACAGGCATTTGGACAGCAGCGGCGGTCCTGGTTTGACCCTGGGGGGGTACTACTGCCCACAGTGCCGCGCCAAGTACACTGAGCTGCCCGTCGAATGCAAAGTCTGTGGTACGTCTACCCTCAGTCACTTCCTGTTTGTGACTACAACTGTACGTCCTGTCAGGAAGGCAAGGGGTTCTAAAGCAATGGCTGTCAGTTAGTCTGAGCTGATGGCAACATTTAAAACAGCAGTTTTATTGGTGTACATCTGTCATAATGGCCAATTATTGCCTGTCTGCTATTGGTCAAACACTGACTCCAGTCTCTGCTATTGGTCAAACACTGACTCCAGTCTCTGCTATTGGTCAGACACTGACTCCAGTCTCTGCTATTGGTCAGACACTGACTCCAGTCTCTGCTATTGGTCAGACACTGACTCCAGTCTCTGCTATTGGTCAGACACTGACTCCAGTCTGGGTTATTGGTCAAACACTGACTCCGGTCTGTCCTGTCTGCAGCACTGACGCTGGTGTCCGCTCCTCACCTGGCCCGGTCCTTCCACCACCTCTTCCCCCTGGACGCGTTTCGGGAGATGCCCCTGGAGGACTACAAGGGGGAGAGGTGTGCTGCTTATACTTATACTTTTAATTTATAATTTAATGACAAGCTGAAATTTTGCCTCAATTTCGTTAGTTCTTCATGACCATATGAACACGTCTTAAAGTATATATTCCAGAAAATGTATAAAAGTAAAAAAATTGTTTTTAATGTTTGTTTCCATCCACTTCCTCGAAAATGAGATTTTACGGGATTTGACATCATCGTGTACCAGCTGGCATGTATTTCAATTTCTCAATTTTCAATCCCCTCCAATCACATATTCTTATCCCCCCAGAGCAATAGGCTATGGCTCTGCTTCCCCCTCCTCATCTAACCTCAGTCATATCGACTCCTCGCCCTCCAAAAAACCCCCAGGAGCCATTTCACTGGTGTATGTCATATCACGGAAGCCAATGCTGCTCTTACATCCGTTTCAGCTTGTCTTTAAACCCCTATCAATGGCATCCTTGCAGCAAATTCACTCATCGTAACATGGATATTCCTTTGCAGATTTTGCCAAGCTTGTCAAGGGGAGCTCAAAGACAAAAGTGTAATTATTGCCCTTTTGTAACTACATTTTATTACATATAGGTAGTATCTTATGAAAAATAAGTTATATCTATTCTCTCTTGTGTGCCCAACAGGTGTTTGTTTGCCCGGTATGCAGCTGCGTGTTCTGTGTGGAGTGCGACCTCTTCATCCACGAGACTTTGCACTGCTGCCCCTGCTGTATACACAACCAGAGTGCCCCCTGAGGCCTGGAGGACTCACTGCAGAACAGACGAGTGAGCCTTCGGGTCCAGACTGGGCTCATAATAGTGTTGAAACGGTCGGTTCTTCACGAGGGTTCTACTGAAGCCCGGTTCGGAGGAAAAGTGCATTATGACAGCCACTTTCGGACTGAACCTCAGCTGTTGAGGGAGATGGATACGGACATGGACAGTGTTATATTGTGCTGGTTTCCTTAAAGGGAACAGCGAGTGTTTCGGATGCAAGCTCAAAATGGCCAGCTGAGACTCTTGAAAAGGGAAGCTCTGCTCCCGACTCAACTGATGTTTTTTCGACTTTCTAACTCATTTGTGGACCAAAACTTGACACCTGTCAATAAATGCTTTTTGCTACATAGTTTATGTTAATTTTTGCCTTTAATCTCAATCTTTTTAAAAATATGTATGAAGCTCATTTTACCAGAGGATCTCGCCACTTCGAAGTCAAACGCACTGTTTTTTATACTTTTATTTCTTAAAATCTACAGCCACAGCACCATCCTACCAAACATTAAGTGTAAAAACATCACACACACACACACACCAGATTAAGAGAACGCTCATTTAGGCCAGGGTACCTTTCACTGCAATGAGAACAAAGGAAAAAGAAATTGTAGGCACAGTTATGCATTGGATCCCATAATAATAGGAATACCACCAGCAGGGACTTCCTCAGGCAAACGCCCATGTGAAGATGCTATGGGGTATATGTACAGGCAGGTACTGATATCATACACTTAGGTGGTCACATGATTACATGGTCAAAGTAGTATCAACTATATGGGACCTAAGTTCAGTATGCAGAGTTTTCCCCCTCATTGCAAGGTGCCCATTTCGTCCAGTACCTGTACCCCCAGACTGTACTCTAGGGACCTCTTCACACTCGTTCCTGCGTTTGACCTGCACTTCTTTGTATGTCGCTCTGGCTAAGAGCATCTGCTAAATGCTTAGTCATGTAATGTAATGCCCAACTTTTCTTCTTTTGAATTCCTCGTACGCTGTCTTAAGGCCCGGACACACCAAACCGACGGTCGGCCGCGGAGCGCCGACAAAGATCGCCTCGCGTCGATACGCGTCGTTAACGACGGCTCCGGGGGCTCCGACGCCGATTCAACATGTTGAATCGGCGTCGGAGCCCTCCAAAACACGCCGCCGGAGTGTCGGCGTGCGGGACACACCGGAAAGACTCGGCCGACCGTCGGTTTGGTGTGTCCGGGCCTTTAGGAAGACATCTGCCTTTTACTGAATCCTGACTGTCTGTGTAGCTGTGGCTGAGTTCTGTAGGACGCTATACAACTGGCCACAGTGCTGGCCAGAAAAACAGGGCTTCAGTGGGCACGACACCTCGCTGCCTTACTGCACAACAGCGACAATGGCTGCACAGCTTAAAGTGGACTGCAGAGTAAAACAGTTAAATTAATGGAAGATCCTGAAACCATGGGAATAGCTTATGAATGTCCCCTGGATTTTCTTAAGTATTTTTTGTCGGTTCAAATGAACTAAACAACAATAATCACCTGTGTGTTGTACATATGAATGAATTAACATGAATCAAAAACTGAAAAAAAAGGAAATACAGAAATGAAATTAGAATAATGCACACTCTCTCCCACGTGCACACACAGACAGTAACAGCAAACAGCACAAAGAAAGCAAAAATATGACTCCAATAAAAGGATGCAAGAAAGGCAGAATGCTCTGCGGTCATGGGGTTTGGACAGAGGGCCGGTATGAGAGGCTAACAGGGTCTTTGTGAATGATTATCAGTGCAACAGCATCAGTAAATGGAGATAAAATGAAAAGAAGACTTAGGCTTAGCATTCTACTCAAAAGAAAGAAACACAAATTCATATTCATAAAAATGTTCAGTGTCACACAAACAGTTCACAGTAAATTAATTAAATACCCATGATTCAATAGGTTTTTCGCAGATATCACGATAACTGCTGTGACTGCCAAAGTGGGGAAATTTAAATTGTTGCAGATATCCAAAGACACTTAAGAGTTTTTTAACTGATGTGATGGGTTCATTCCAATCGTTTACTTTCATTGCTTGTATCCCTTCCTTTTCACATTCCTTAGCTCCAACCAACGGAGGGTGTGAGGAAGAGATGTAAGCATGACATACGAGGATGGAGGAATCGAGGAAACGTACTGGGCAAATGGAGCGTCCATGCTCAGTCAAGCAGCAGTTTAAGCGATGTCAGTTACAGAAGTGGCAGATGTTTAGAGGTGGATCCACAGGTAGATAATTTCACATCATGCCTTCTGAAAAGACTTCCATAAAGGCTGGGCTTGTGTATCTTCACTGAAGACTCCTCCAGGAACCTCCTCGCTCCTCCAAGTAGGAGCATTTCATTAACTGGACTGTCTTTAAAGATGGCGGACGTTGATCGATTTCCAGATCACTCGAGGAGATGAGCACAGATTTTAAAAAAGCGATTGGAATGAACCCACACCTTGTGAACACAGTATCTCTGTTCTTCTTGATGTCCGTGGACCATCTTCTCCGGCCCCAGATGCTCAGGCCCCTGTGTGGGCCGTGGCCCCCGGCTTTGCCCCCTGGCGGTCCAGCCACCCCTGGAGCAGTGGCAGGTTCTTGTCCATCCAGCGGATGTTCTCCTCGATGCTCTCCAGAGACTGCTGCAGGCACCTCAGCTCCGCCCCCGTCTCCTTCGTCAGGGAGTTGAAGAACGTCCGAACCTGGGGGAGGGATGTTAGGGATTTACTGCCCTTCACTTCATTTAACAGCTATTCTGTCCTAATGCACAGTGCAAAAACATGGCACTTTGCACAAACACGTGTGTGCGTGCACATAATCGTACACATGCTGCACACACACACACACAAACACACATTAAAGTGCTTCCTGACCACAGCTTGGGTAAGAAAATACCTCTTCTAGCATTTCCCTGGTGGAATACTGGTTGGTCACTCCGATCACCATGTTTGAGATGGAGTGAGAACCGAGGTCAAACCTGCAGGGTCAGAGAGGGTCATAGGTCAATTATCAACTTCTATTTGTATTATGATAGTTATTTATATCTGAGAGAGATGGGGAGGGGAGTTAGAAGGAGGACAGAGAGAAAGGATGTAGAGTGAGTCAGTGAACCCACTTTTTCACCAGGGTGCCCCAGTTGTCCCTCAGGAAGTCCCAGCCGTGCTTGTAGCCTTTGGGGTTTTTGCTGACCGTTATCACCACATGGGGGAGGTCCTGTGTCTTCATCACCTCCCCCAGCAGACTCTGCTCCATCATCCTGACAGAGAGACAGACAGTCAGACACAGGTAGGTAGGCAGATGGACAGACACAGACATACAGAGACAGACAGGCAGGCAGGCAGGCAGGCAGGCAGACAGACAGACAGACAGACAGACAGACAGACAGACAGATGGTTACCACGGTTAAATAAAGGTATGTCCACATCCAGACACGGACGGATGAAGAGAGGTAAGAGAGTGATAGAGAGATGGAGACAAACAGAATTTACAACAAGAGTGAAAGGGAATGAGAAATTAACAGAAGCAGACAGTGAGAGAAGACAGTTTGTTGTGAATTAGGACAGAAAGATAGACAGATGCACAGTCCAGACAATGAAAGGAAAAGAAAGCACAGACACAGATGAGATGGACAGCGAGATATTCAGAGCATATTGGCCAATTGACATCAGAAGATGTTTATATGGCTGTCATTATTTGTGATGTGCAGTCAGCTGACAGAGATGTTAAACATTACGCTTTATTGAAGACAGTAAGTGATTGTTATGTAATGTTAGCGACGGTGAGAGCTAGCGCTGCGTTAACACTGACTCACCACTTCAGCTTGTGGGAGAGGGGGCTGATGGACAGGGCTGACTTGATGCGGCTCTTCACCGAAATGTACAGGGAATGGCGGTACTTCTCAAACAGGAAGTCCCACCCCTCTTCAGTGCGGGCACCCACCGCGAAAACCGCCATGCTAACATCATTGGGAAGGCTGTGGACGCAACACAGAGGATAGAGAGGGATGAGCTGAACAAAGTGTGCCAACTTTTTAATATTTGCTATATTTACATTAATATATCGTGCCATTTATTTGCTCATTTACTCACAAGCCACAGTATTTTATTTCACACTCTAAAGTCCACACAGTGCTACAGGAGAGAGCCGGCAGCAAGAGAATGACCAGCCTATCTTTCACCGATAGATATGGTAGCCTATGGACACCTGTGATGTTTGTGTGGTCTGGTTTTATTATCCCTGTTGTATTGTCATAATTAATTAATTTGTCAGGGACATGACGAAATTCACCGTTGGCCTAGAAACACTGTGTTACAGCTAGAAGGGATTTTCGGAGACCTATCCCCTCGTGTCAGTGAGGAGGCCTTGGTGACCCCTGACCTCATGTTGCCGTCAGACTCCTTCCACTGGCGGAAGAGCTCGGTGGCGGTGCGGACGCAGGGCGGGTAGCGGCGGACGCAGGCGAACATCAGCAGGTAGCTACGCAGCATCCTCTCGGACACCGAACCGTCGTCCGTCCAGGTCTGCCGATCGATCAGGTCCTGGAACAGGTCCACGATGTAGCCCTGCAACACGGTTACAGGCTTAGACTCTCAGTTCCCTATACACTGGGAAAAAAACACTGAAATTCCATTTGACCCTAACCTGAACACTGTGATATATGGCGTTTTATCTAACCCAAACCTGAACACAGTGACATACAGCATTTCACCCGACCCTACCCTGAACACAGTGACATACGGCATTTCACCCGACCCTACCCTGAACACAGTGACAGACACAGTAAAATGCTCCCCATTAATTCAACTCTAACAGAGATTTTTGAATCCAGTTGGGACAAAATGTACATTGCAGATTTTACTGTGTTAAGCCATTTCATCTGATCACAACACAACGATATAACACAGATAGACACATCGTAGATAGCAAAAAAATGCTAAAGTTAAAGGCCTGTGTCCAAAAAGAGCTCTGTTGCTGATCTGGACGTGCAGATTTGAGTCCCAGTCATTTCCCCCAAAAGGCACTCCCGTGACCCCTGACCCCTGACCTTCATCTGGTTCTCCAGCTCCTCCATGTCCCTCTTCTCCATCAGCTTGTAGAGGGGCACCAGCTCGTGGAGGCCCTGGATCACCGGCATGATCTCTGTCTCACTACTCAGATACAGAGACAGGTCTAGGGCCTTGTCCAGAGGGACCTTCCCTATGCTGGGGGACAGACCGACGGATAGAAAGACAGACAGACAGGACACAATGCTGTTAAAAAAACATGACGCTCCATCCAGAACTTAACCTTTACTATCGCCGAATGGTTATTCCTATGAACTTAAGTGTATGGGTTTAAACAAAATGAAGTTTCATTTGTGGCTTACTGGATTTCTGGGCCTACAGCTTTCGTATAGCATCCATAGATAGCCTTACTCCTAAGTAACTCTGGACAACACCATTCACACCCCTTCCCTAAACCCACCCCACTCAGCCCGGCTCTCCAGCGCCCCTCTCCACCCCCCCTGACCCCCGCCCCTCCCCACGCTCACCTGACCAGCTGGAAGATGTTGTTGGTGAGGCTGGCTCGGTCGTTCCTGCTGAGGGCCGTGTGGTCGTGCTGGAGCAGGTGAATGATGGAGTCCCAGCCTCTGCCCTCGTAATGGACGACGTAGTACCCGCTCATGTCCACGTTGAACTTGATCCACTCCACCTCCTCAGGCAGGTACAGCACGTCTGCGTGGTGGGGCGTGAAGAACAGGGATATATACATGAACAGGGCTTCTCATAATACCCCTCAACCTGCTTATTAAAATACTGATGACAAAACGACGAGACAAGACAAAAGGAATGCGCTTCTTTTCTCAAAATATTGTTCAAATTCTTGTTTGAATGAAAAAACTACAAAGAAAATGTTTGAGAAAAATTGAAGAATCCCAAGAACATAGTTTCAACTTTATAAAAAGAAAAACCACCAAGACAATTGAATCTCACGCTTTCTTAATTTAAGATACTGTCATCCAGTGGTTGTGTATTTCACTTTTTGAGAGAACTAGTTTCATGACAGGCACAGGACACCTGTTTTGGTCCTCAACAGGAAGCGATGGATGGTGGGGGAGCGGCTGGTGATGTAGGTCAAAGGAACCTGCCACAGGAAGCTGAGGAAAGGAAGGAAGACAGGCATGACCTTTGACCCTTTGATTAGGAGAGCATTATCACACCAGGCAAACAGAAGCCCAAAGCCTCTTACCCCGAGGTCTGTGTGGGGTCCTCGCTTTTAAGGTACCTCTCCTGGCTCAGTCTGACCTCCCGACCTTTGACCTCCACACTGATGAGGGGGAACCCCTCCTGCAGGGTCCAGGTGTCCATCATCTCACGCACGTCCAGCTCGTCTTCCGAGAACCACTTCTGCAGGGCCACAATGACAGGTGTCCGTCTCGCGTCAAAGCAGTCAACATCCAGACCATAAGAGCTGGGTCAAACTCATTTTAATTCAGTCACTTGTCACTTAAACCTGTGAAACATCCTAAGTAGGTTTGTAGATTTCCTGATTTGCCATTTTGAAAGGGAACAGTGTGAACGGGAGTGTGTGTGTGCGGGAGACAGGGTGCTTGTGTGGTCGCTTACGGAAGCTGCCGACTCAGACTTTCCCCGGGAACAGAATCCTCCTTTCAGCCTCCCTTCATCCAGGTCATCTGACTGGCAGATCTGGTGTGGGAGAAACACACACACACACGCACACATATACTCACTATCACTTCACCACGGCAGCATTTAACAACCTGCTGGTCCACTTCCAGGCCCTGCACAATTTTATATTGTTTATAACTTAAAAGCTATCTCATATAACCGCTCATGCAAAGTTCTGTATACATAGTCAAAATCATATTGTAAGCACATAGAATTCAAATAAATATAGAGCTCAACTGAACAAGCAAGCAACCCAATACATGAACAAAATGGCCGAATGAAGCCAGTTTTAAGCTCTGAATATGAGCACTGGCAGATAAAGAAATGCATCTGAATTAGAGCTAAACTAATGTATGAAGGAAGGCATGAACAAATGAAAATATGAAAAAGTAACAGAAATGTGAGAAATGAGATTGTTAGGGGTGTGCGTATTTGTACTTACGCCGGTCAGGCTGTCCCACAGGTGGGCGTTGACCGTGTTCTGGTAGCTGTAGCGGCGCAGGTAACGGATGATCCCGATTTTGAAAGCCTCAGGCGTGAGATAATCTCTCAGCATGTTCAGAATGCACGCTCCCTGTAACACACAAACTGCGAGAGTAATTTATCCTTCACCAAGCGGTCAAACGGTTGAACTTTAAACCCCAGGAGAGCTGCAGGGTGTGCTGGTTCATTTTCACCGTACAATCAGCAACCAACTCAGAACCAAGAAACCGGTTGATGTGAGGTAACTGTATGATAAACTTCTTAAAGTGATCAATTAAATGCTGAGCTCCAATGAAAACCAGTAGACGTTGCAATTATCCAGCACTAGGGCTGCAGCCACCAGGGGCCTGTATCAAGAAGCAGGATTACAGACTGGATAACTGAATGACATCTGGAGCAGGTCTTTTTACTTCAGTCCATGTTTCTAGAGGGTTCTGGGTTTTACTGAGCATAGTTAATCCAGCTATTTCAGTAATCCATTGTGATACAGGCAACAGCTCTAGAGGGGTGTGATTTCGAAGTGGGGTTCTGCAGGACCTTGTCGTAGGAGACATCATCGAACATCTCCTGGATCTGGGCGGGGTTTTCCACGGCGGTGGAGACGGGGTGGGATGAGCTCAGGGAGTCCACCTCCATGGCCTCGAAACACTTCCCCAGGAAGTAATCCTCCTGCAAACGCATGAGAGAGTGGGCAAAACGGTCCCAGAAACCCCTGGGACTTTAAGCATGACACCGACCTGGATTCAATCAACTGTCCTTAACTTTGACTTACACCTAAATCAGTATTTTTAATGTTTTTCTTCTCAAACATGGCTGAATGAGTTCAGCAATCACTGAAAGTAGCTTGAAAAAAAAGTTTGTGACCCACTGTGAATACAGGGCCGGTCTACAACCTTCTATCTCTGCACATTCTGAACACATTTGCATGTTTTGCATTTATAGAGGTGCATACAAGAACCACTTCTGCAATAAAAACACAAAATCTAACCATCCCCCTGGTGAAGTCCCAAACTCATCAGACATTAGAAGCCATCCCATAATATCTTGTTATGAAAGGACCCTGACTTAGAGTGCATCGGGTGCCATGGTGACCGTATTCCCAGTGACCTCACCACTTGCAGCTCGGGGTTGGTGATGTTGACAGACACAAACTCCATGAACTTGGCGAAGCCCTCGTTCAGCCACAGGTCGTTCCACCACTGCATGGTCACCAGGTTACCAAACCACTGATAGGGGGAGAGATTTTATCAGCATATCAGTAGAATAAATCACAAAGGGTGCGAGTATGAGGGAGGCTGTGGGACTCGATTGTCAACTGTGACAGAATCTGAGGAACTGATTGGCCAATGTCATAGATGCTGAGGATCCGGATAGGCCAGTGTACGGAAGGTTGGTGAACCCGATTGGTCAGTGTGTGGAAGGCTGGTGAACCCGATTGGTCAGTGTATGGAATACCAGGGGAATCTGATTGGCTAGTGTACAGAAGGCAGACGAACCTGATGGGCCAGCTCGTGCGCGATGATCATGGTGATCCCGAGCTTGTCGGAGGCAGAGCTCTTCTTGGGGTCGAAGAGGAGGGCAGACTCCCGGTAGGTGGTCAGACCCCAGTTCTCCATGGCTCCAGACTGGAAGTCCGGGATGGCTGCCAGGTCTGCGGGAGCAAAACGGGAGACGTTCAGGTCCCTCAGTTCTAACACAATTTCACTTTTCACCTCGCCAACTGTGCTTCTTCTCCTGCCAAAGAGCAGCCAGCAGACCGGCGTTTCATTGGTTAACCCTGCAAAGCACTACCTATCACATCCCTTCCATTTATCACCAGTGCTACAAAGCGCAATTTAGCGTAACATTTCAATATCTCATTGTAAATCTGGTCTTTTAATGGGCAATGGATTACAGCTAGGCCACAAACATAGCACAGATGGAAGTTTGTTGATCTGAATGCGGTACTGAGATCAAGAGAGCACATCTACCTGAACGTCTAGCTCTCTAAAAGCTTCTACCAGGTATACAATATTTCAAGGCAATTAATACAGAATAGATTGAGAATGTGTTCGTATGTTCACTCTAAATACTGTGATATCAGTGCTCTCTGATTCAAATGTTATGGAACGCACAGCAAATCGTTAATTTACAAATGACAATTACAATAATGATGGGACACTTGCATATACCATCTCTTCAGAATGACCAGAATGGAAAAACTGCATTTAAGCAAAATCTCGTGCTCACCTTGCTTGGGAAGAGGGTAAGGAATATCAAAGTAATCCTCATAGAAGTCCAGAAGCCTCACTGCAGCCTCCAATGCAAACTCAGCCTGGTCAATCTTCTCCGGCACAGCATACACCGATATCTAACCAAGGGTGTGTGTACGGGCAATTCAATTCATGAATAAATTACTTTAAAAATGCTGAATAAATAAATAAAATCATAGCAAGAGAGAATAAATGAATAGATTGACAAATGTTTTTTAATGCATAAAACAATGCAAAATGCAAAACCAGCAAGACAAAAAAGAGCAAAAGAGAAAGAGTGAGTCAGTTAACAAATGAATACATGAGTGGAATAACGCTCACACACAATCACAAAAAGAGACAGGTGATGGTTTTCTGGGCACTTTTTACACGTGAGCTGACTACAACTGATCCAAGGTCAGCTCACTCACGCTCCATCCTAACCCCACTCATAAGGGGTGACATTTCACTACTGATCCAAGGTCAGTTGTTCACAGACAAAAAGCACCAAAACTGTAACAGTACATGAGAAGCATTACCTTGACTCCATGCTGACTCATCTTGCTGATAGACAGGAAGTCCGACACGATGAAGGCCAGCAGGTAGGTGCTCATCTTCACGCTCATATCGAAGTGGTCATCCAGCAGTCCGCTGGACAGCTCAACCGTCTTTACCTGGGGGTGGGCAGGACACCTCACCGTGAGCCTCACTTCCTACTCAGGTCACATGTCAGGGGCTCCAAGAAGCACCCACCTAGTTGTGATGCAATTTCTACTGTGATGTCATACCTACACATTTCTAGAATCTCTGGTTTTCTGCAAACCAGCAATATAGTTTATAATACTGAACAATGACAGCAAAAAACTACAGACAGACATATTGTATGCCTCTGAGTGTGAATATCTGTGCATGTGTCTGCCTGCACCTGACAGCATGACTGAATTTGTATCTGCATGTGTATTTAAGTGCATGTATGTGCACGTGTGCATTCATTGGTTATGTGTGTACGCAAGTCTATTCGTATATGCACTCTAATGCATTTTTGCAGGTGAGTGCATGCACTGCAGTATATGTGTGCCTGTGCATATGGGCATGCTTGTGCATGTGCATGTGTGTGTGTGTGTGTGTGTTGGCTGAGGAATAGTCTGCTCAGCACACCTTGGGCATGTTGGACAGCGAGATGTGTCTGGCCTCCCTGCGGATCCGGACAGAGAAGTTGGCTTTGAAGGCAGGCTCGTCGAAACAGGGGAGGGCAGCGCGGGCACTGGTGGCCTCAAACTGGGTGGAGGCCACAACCCTGAGATAGTGAAAAACATTGACCTTAACGAGCCAAACATACAGAGAAATCCACATACAAGTTATTTTAAAACAATCCAAAAATTAAAAATTTATCTCAGACTTTGAGCACATGTAGGTCAAGGTACAAGGAGAGGGAAACAGTAGACACAATGGTGATTCCACAGCGCAGTTAAAAAATACGGAGCCAGAAATGTAACCTCAAAGGCAGGCCTCACCTGACTTCTCCCTGGCTCGTGCGGTAGGTGCTTTTGTAAAACCCGTGGAAGCTCTCGGAGAGATTAGCCGCGAATTCCAGGTACACGGCGCACTTGCTGCCCTGGGTAAAAGTTACGCCATCTGCCTGGAGAGCCACCTGCTGGAACTCAGGGTTCTCCAGGACCTGTAGGGGCAGGATTCTGCTCGATTCTAGGAGGGCCGCCTTGGAGATCCGGAGGTCCCTGCTGTGCAGAATGATGACTGAAGTGTCCTGTAACACTTCTAGCTGGATCTGAACGGTCCCAGTGAAGTCGAGGGTGGTCAGGTTGGGATGAATGAAGAGGTCGTAGTGCAAAGGCCATACCGTTTCGGGAAGCCTCATTTTGTCCCACGGAAACGGTTGACCGTTAGTGGCTCGAGGGGAGGGCGTTTTATTCTCTCCATCACTTTGTTCCGTCGCAGCGGCGGACAGAACAGAAGAGCTGAACAGGAACGCAGTGAGAACACACAGGCAGGAAGCAGTGCTCCGTGGCATCGGTCCCTTTCTAGCCATGTCCTTTCGGGCTTATATCACCTGAACCAAAGCGTGTCGCTACAATTGCGACAGAGAAATTTGAGTAGAATTTAAATTATATGGGTATACAGTGCAGTATCTGTGGCAAGCAACATGACAGCCAATCCAGTTTGACCTGATTTGCGTGAGCTCCCAGAGTAATCCACAATACACACAACGAACATTATAGCTAACCCTACTAAATACATTGTTTTCCTTTTTCTTTTACAATACACAGATTTAGTGAACTAGACATTTATTAAACGCAATGAGCAACGCGGCTGGTTTTCCGGGTCTAACTGTTACATATAGCGCTTGTCATGACTATGCTTAAACTTTGTTTCGATTTCAGCTCTGGCATGACAGCAATGCTACTGCAATCAAATACTAATTCAACCAAACAGCAACATACATTCAATCATCAAAATGCAAAATAGTTTAGTTTAGGGAATTTTACATCCCAATCTTAGTTCATTGTAAGGCATTTGAACTCACCTAAACAGCATGGAATTGAAAGCCAAAAGATGTCATCAATTGCAAATGCGACTGAGAAAGTGAAAATAAAACTAGTAACGTTGACCTGCATGCTGGGACACCGATACTAAAAGCGGAAGTGCAAATAAATACTTATTATTTTTACTTAATAAAATTTAATTCAACCTTAACACAACAAATTAAGTAAGCTAACTATTCTAGAAAAATACCATCATATTTGTACTGTGCGATTTTACTGGTGCTCTTTTAAAAGGAAGTGACGCTCGCGGAGGTGTACTTGCAGTACACAAGATTTGCCACAGAGCGTCGTCGCCGGTCACATAATAAAAATTGGAGGAATGTCGTGTACGCGATAAAGCCAATATTATTACAGTTTTTTTTTTACAATCACTTGGACACTAATTTCAGAACCTTGAGGTCATTTTTGTGTAGACACGAAACTCAGAACGGATAATTAAAACATTTTTCAGTTGCTTGGATACATAAACGTGAGGGAGCTTCACACGCAGTGTATGGTCACTGTGTACCTACACACCAAAAGCTATTTTAAACAATCCTGCGAGACAATAAAAGAATGAGGGCAAAAAAAAAAGCATTGTTACAAGTGGCGACATGGCTCAGGCAGTAAGAGCACAGCCACACCACCATCCGACCTAACATTAAGCGTAAAAAAATCACACACACACACACCAGATTAAGAGAACACTCATTTAGGACAGTGTTCTCTCATTTTTCACTCGTGCAATGAGGAAAAAGGAGAAACTGTAGTCACAATTATGCATTAGATCCCATAATACAAGCAATACCTCCTGCAGGGACTTTCTCAGGCAAATACCCATGTGACATATATATACAGGCAGGTAGTGATATCTTACACTTAGGTGGTGACATGATCACATGGTCAAAGTAGTATTAAATATATGGGACCTTAAAGTTCAGTATGCAGTTTTCCTCCCCCCCCATTGCAAGGTGCCCATTTTGCCCTGTACCTGTAACAAACTTTTCTTCTGTTGAATTCTTGTATGCTGGCTGATTATGTAGCACAGAAAGAAAGAACACCAACATCATTTCTCACAGCAAGACAGAATTTGCCTTTGACTGAATCCTGACTGCCGGTGTAGCTGTGGCTGAGTTCTGTAGGACGCTATACAACTGGCCACAGTGCTGGCCAGAAAAACAGGGCTTCAGTGGGCACGACACCTGCCTTACTGCACAACAGTGACAATGGCTGCACAGCTTAAAGTGGACTGCAGAGTAAAACTTAAATTAATGGAAGATCCTGAAATGAGGAGAACGGCAAATGAATGCCCCTGGATTGTCCAAATTTGGTTTTTTTCTTTGTCGGTCCAAATAAACTAAACAACAATAATCGTATGTACATACTAATTAATTTGCATGAATCCAAAAAAAAAAGGAAATACAGAAAGTTCATTTGAATAGTGCACTCTTCCCCACGCGTGCATACACAGGCAGTAACAGCAAACACCACATAGAAAGCAAATACTCCCTTCAATAAAAGGATGTAAGATAAAGGCAGAATGCTCTGCGGTCATGGGGTTTGGACAGAGGGCCGGTATGAGAGGCTAACGGGGTCTTTGTGAATGACTATCAGTGCAACAGCATCAGTAAATGGAAATAAAATGGAAAGAAGACTCAGCAAAGCATTCTACCCAAAAGTAACACAAATTCTCCAAGCAACTAATACCAATACGCAGGTGAAACTCTCAGCAGTCGATCACCTTGTTGGGTGTAACTTGGTGTAACTTCTGCGACTACCAAAGTGGGGAAGTTACCGTTTTTTGCTGCAGATATCCAAAGACGGTTGTAAGAGATTTTTAACTGATGTGATGGGTTCATTCCAATCGCTTATTTTCATCGCTTGCATCTCTTCTTTTTCACATTCCTTAGCTCCAACCAACGGAGGGTGTGAGGAAGAGATGTAAGCATGACATACGAGGATGGAGGAATCGAGGAAACGTACTGGGCAAATGGAGCGTCCATGCTCAGTCAAGCAGCAGTTTAAGCGATGTCAGTTACAGAAGTGGCAGATGTTTAGAGGTGGATCCACAGGTAGATAATTTCACATCATGCCTTCTGAAAAGACTTCCATAAAGGCTGGGCTTGTGTATCCTCACTGAAGACTCCTCCAGGAACCTCCTCGCTCCTCCAAGTAGGAGCATTTCATTAACTGGACTGTCTTTAAAGATGGTGGACGTCGATCGATTTCTGGATCACTCGAGGAGATGAGCACAGATTTTAAAAAGCGATTGGAATGAACCCACACCTTGTGAACACAGTATCTCTGTCCTTCTTGATGTCCGTGGACCATCTTCTCCGGCCCCAGATGCTCAGGCCCCTGTGTGGGCCGTGGCCCCCGGCTTTGCCCCCCGGCGGTCCAGCCACCCCTGGAGCAGTGGCAGGTTCTTGTCCATCCAGCGGATGTTCTCCTCGATGCTCTCCAGAGACTGCTGCAGGCACCTCAGCTCCGCCCCCGTCTCCTTCGTCAGGGAGTTGAAGAACGTCCGAACCTGGGGGAGGGATGTTAGGGACTGCCCTTCACTTCATTTATCTTACAGCTATTCTGTCCTAATGCAGAGTGCAAAAACATGGCACTTTGCACAAACACACGTGTGTGCGTGCACATAATCATACACATGCTGTACACACACACACAAACACACATTAAAGTGCTTCCTGACCACAGCTTGGGAAAGAAAATACCTCTTCTAGCATTTCCCTGGTGGAATACTGGTTGGTCACTCCGATCACCATGTTTGAGATGGAGTGAGAACCGAGGTCAAACCTGCAGGGTCAGAGAGGGTCATAGGTCAATTATCAACTTCTATTTGTATTATGATAGTTATGTATATCTGAGAGAGATGGGGAGGGGAGTTAGAAGGAGGACAGAGAGAAAGGATGGAGAGTGAGTCAGTGAACCCACTTTTTCACCAGGGTGCCCCAGTTGTCCCTCAGGAAGTCCCAGCCGTGCTTATAGCCTTTGGGGTTTTTGCTGACCATCATCACCACATAGGGGAGGTCCTGTGTCTTCATCACCTCCCCCAGCAGACTCTGCTCCATCATCCTGACAGAGAGACAGACAGTCAGCCACAGGTAGGTAGGCAGATGGACAGACACAGACATACAGAGACAGACAGACAGGCAGACAGACAGATGGTTCCTACCGTTAAATAAAGGTATGTCCACATCCAGACACGGATGGATGAAGAGAGGTAAGAGAGTGATAGAGAGATGGAGACAAACAGAATTTACAACAGAGTGAAAGGGAATGAGAAATTAACAGAAGCAGACAGTGAGAGAAGACAGTTTGTTGTGAATTAGACAGAAAGATAGACAGATGCACAGTCCAGACAATGAAAGGAAAAGAAAGCACAGACACAGACAAGCCAGTGAGATGGACAGCGAGATATTCAGAGCATATTGGCCAATTGACATCAGAAGATGTTTATATGGCTGTCATTATTTGTGATGTGCAGTCAGCTGACAGAGATGTTAAACATTACGCTTTATTGAAGACAGTAAGTGATTGTTATGTAATGTTAGCGACGGTGAGAGCTAGCGCTGCGTTAACGCTGACTCACCACTTCAGCTTGTGGGAGAGGGGGCTGATGGACAGGGCTGACTTGATGCGGCTCTTCACCGAAATGTACAGCGAATGGCGGTACTTCTCAAACAGGAAGTCCCACCCCTCTTCAGTGCGGGCACCCACCGCGAAAACCGCCATGCTAACATCATTGGGAAGGCTGTGGACGCAACACAGAGGAGATAGAGAGGGATGAGGTCAAATGTTTACATCTCCGCACTGAACAAAAAGTGTGCCGACTTTTAAATATTTGCTATATTTACATTAATATATTGTGCCATTTATTTGCTCATTTACTCACAAGCCACAGTATTTTATTTTACACTCTAAAGTCCACACAGTGCTACAGGAGAGAGCCGGCAGCAAGAGAATGACCAGCCTATCTTTCACCGATAGATATTGTAGCCTATGGTGACCCCTGACCTCATGTTGCCGTCAGACTCCTTCCACTGGCGGAAGAGCTCGGTGGCGGTGCGGACGCAGGGCGGGTAGCGGCGGACGCAGGCGAACATCAGCAGGTGGCCACGCAGCATCCTCTCGGACACCGAACCGTCGTCCGTCCAGGTCTGCCGATCGATCAGGTCCTGGAACAGGTCCACGATGTAGCCCTGCAACACGGTTACAGGCTTAGACTCTCAGTTCCCTATACACTGGAAAAAAAACACTGAAATTCCATTTGACCCTAACCTGAACACTGTGATATATGGCGTTTTATCGAACCCAAACCTGAACACAGTGACATACGGCATTTCGCCCGACCCTACCCTGAACACAGTGACATACGGCATTTCGCCCGACCCTACCCTGAACACAGTGACAGACACAGTAAAATGCTCCCCATTAATTCAACTCTAACAGAGATTTTTGAATCCAGTTGGGACAAAACGTGCACTGCAGATTTTACTGTGTTAAGCCATTTCATCTGATCACAACACAATGGTATAACACAGATAGACACATCGTAGATAGCAACAAAATGCTAAAGTTGTGCCTGTGTCCAAAAAGAGCTCCGTTGCTTATCTGGATGTGCACATTTGAGTCCCAGTCATTTCACCCAAAAGGCACTCCCCTGACCTCCCGTGACCCCCGACCTTCATCTGGTTCTCCAGCTCCTCCATGTCCCTCTTCTCCATCAGCTTGTAGAGGGGCACCAGCTCGTAGAGGCCCTGGATCACCGGCATGATCTCCGTCTCACTACTCAGATACAGAGACAGGTCTAGGGCCTTGTCCAGAGGGACCTTCCCTATGCTGGGGGACAGACCGACAGACAGGACACAATGCTGTTAAAAAAACATGACGCTCCATCCAGAACTTAACCTTTACCATCGCCGAATGGTTATTCCTATGAACTTAAGTGTATGGGTTTAAACAAAATGAAGTTTCATTTGTGGCTTACTGGATTTCTGGGCCTACAGCTTTCGTATAGCATCCATAGATAGCCTTACTCCTCAGTAACTCTGGACAACATCATTCACACCCCTTCCCTAAACCCACCCCACTCAGCCCGGCTCTCCAGCGCCCCTCTCCACCCCCCCTGACCCCCGCCCCTCCCCACGCTCACCTGACCAGCTGGAAGATGTTGTTGGTGAGGCTGGCTCGGTCGTTCCTGCTGAGGGCCGTGTGGTCGCGCTGGAGCAGGTGAATGATGGAGTCCCAGCCTCTGCCCTCGTAATGGACGATGTAGTACCCGCTCATGTCCACGTTGAACTTGATCCACTCCACCTCCTCAGGCAGGTACAGCACGTCTGCGTGGTGGGGTGTGAAGAACAGGGATATATACATGAACAGGGCTTCTCATAATACCCCTCAACCTGCTTATTAAAATACTGATCACACATCAATGAGATGAGATAAAAAGTATGCACTTCTTTTCTCAAAATATTGTTCAAATTCTTGTTCGCAAGAAAAAACGTCAAAGAACACTCTGTGTTAAAGAAGCCCAAGAACATAGTTTCAACTTTATATTAAAAAAAACCCAAGACAATTGAATCTCACGCTTTCTTAATTTAAGATACACAACCACTGGATGACAGTATTTCACTTTTTGAGAGAATTAGCTTTTTGACAGGCAGGTTGGACACCTGTTTTGGTCCTCAACAGGAAGCGATGGATGGTGGGGGAGCGGCTGGTGATGTAGGTCAAAGGAACCTGCCACAGGAAGCTGAGGAGAGGAAGGAAGACAAGCATGACCTTTGACCCTTTGATTAGGAGAGCATCATCACAACAGGCAAACACAAGCCCAAAACCTCTTACCCCGAGGTCTGTGTGGGGTCCTCGCTTTTGAGGTACCTCTCCTGGCTCAGTCTGACCTCCCGACCTTTGACCTCCACGCTGATGAGGGGGAACCCCTCCTGCAGGGTCCAGGTGTCCATCATCTCGCGCACGTCCAGCTCATCTTCCGAGAACCACTTCTACAGGGCCACAATGACAGGTGTCCGTCTCGCGTCAAAGCAGTCAACATCCAGACCATAAGAGCTGGGTCAACCTCATTTTAATTCAGTCACTTGTCACTTAATCCTGTGAAACATCCGAAGTAGTAGATTTCCTGATTTGCCATTTTGAAAGGGAACAGTGTGAACGGGAGTCTGTGTGTGCGGGAGACAGGGTGCTTGTGTGGTCGCTTACGGAAGCTGCCGACTCAGACTTTCCCCGGGAACAGAACCCTCCTTTCAGCCTCCCTTCATCCAGGTCATCTGACTGGCAGATCTGATGTGGGAGAAACACACACACACACGCCCACATATACTCACTATCACTTCACCACGGCAGCATTTAACAACCTGCTGGTCCACTTCCAGGCCCTGCACAATTTTATATTGTTTCATAACTTAAAAGCTATCTCATATAACCGCTCATGCAAAGTTCTGTACACATAGTCAAAATCATATTGTAAGCACATAGAATTCAAATAAATATAGAGCTCAACTGAACAAGCAAGCAACCCAATACATGAACAAAATGGCCGAATGAAGCCAGTTTTAAGCTCTGAATATGAGCATTGGCAGATAAAGAAATCTATGTGAATTAGAGCTAAACTAATGTATGAAGGAAGGCATGAACAAATGAAAATATGAAAAATAAATGTGAGAAATGAGATTGTTAGTGGTGTGTGTATTTGTACTCACGCCGGTCAGGCTGTCCCACAGGTGGGCGTTGACCGTGTTCTGGTAGCTGTAGCGGCGCAGGTAACGGATGATCCCGATTTTGAAAGCCTCAGGCGTGAGATAATCTCTCAGCATGTTCAGAATGCACGCTCCCTGTAACACACAATCCGCGAGACTAATTTATCCTTCACCAAGTGGTCAAACGGTTGAACTTTAAACCCCAAGACGGGCGGTGGAACACCCATACTAGAGAGCTGCAGGGTGTGCTGGTTCATTTTCACCTTACAACCAACTCAGAACCAAGAAACCAGTTGATGTGAGATAACTGTGTGATAAACTTAAGTGATCAATTAAATGCTGAGCTCCAATGAAAACCAGTAGACGTTGCAATTCTCCAGCACTAGGACTGCAGACACCAGGGGCCTGTATCATGAACGGGTGTGATTTCGAAGTGGGGTTCTGCAGGACCTTTTCGTAGGAGACGTCATCGAACATCTCCTCGATCTGGGCGGGGTTTTCCACGGCGGTGGAGACAGGGTGGGATGAGCTCAGGGAGTCCACCTTCATGGCCCCGAAACACTTCCCCAGGAAGTAATCCTCCTGCAAACGCATGAGAGAGTGGGCAAAACGGTCCCAGAAATCCCTGGGACTTTAAGCAAGACACCAACCTGGATTCAATTCAATTTGACTTTGACCTAAATCAGTATTTTTTATGTTTTTCTTCTCAAACATGGCTGAATGAGTTCAGCAATCACTGAAAGTAGCTTGAAAAAAAAGTTTGTGACCCACTGTGAATACAGGGCTGGTCTACAACCTTCTATCTCTGCACATTCTGAACACATTTGCATGTTTTGCATGCAGGTGCATACAGGAACCACTTCTGCTAAAAAAACAGAAAATCTAACCATCCCCCTGGTGAAGTACCAAACTCATCAGACATTAGAAGCCATCCCATAATATCTTGTTATAAAAGGACCCCGACTTAGATTTCATCGGGTGCCATGGTGACCGTATTCCCAGTGACCTCACCACTTGCAGCTCGGGGTTGGTGATGTTGACAGACACAAACTCCATGAACTTGGCGAAGCCCTCGTTCAGCCACAGGTCGTTCCACCACTGCATGGTCACCAGGTTACCAAACCACTGATAGGGGGAGAGATTTTATCAGCATATCAGTAGAATAAATCACATAGGGTGCGAGTATGAGGGAGGCTGTGGGACTCGATTGTCAAGTGTGACAGAATCTGAGGAACTGATTGGCCAATGTGATAGATGCTGAGGATCCTCATAGGCCAGTGTACGGAAGGCTGGTGAACCTGATTGGTCAGTGTACGGAAGGGTGGTGAACCCGATTGGTCAGTGTGTGGAAGGCTGGTGAACCCGATTGGTCAGTGTATGGAATACCGGGGGAATCTGATTGGCTAGTGTACAGAAGGCAGACGAACCTGATGGGCCAGCTCGTGCGCGATGATCATGGTGATCCCGAGCTTGTCGGAGGCAGAGCTCTTCTTGGGGTCGAAGAGGAGGGAAGACTCCCGGTAGGTGGTCAGACCCCAGTTCTCCATGGCTCCAGACTGGAAGTCCGGGATGGCTGCCAAGTCTGTGGGAGCAAAACGGGAGACGTTCGGGTCCCTCAGTTCTAACACAATTTCACTTTTCACCTCGCCAATTGTGCTTCTTCTCCTGCCAAAGAGCAGCCAGCAGACCGGCGTTTCATTGGTATACCGTCTCTTCAGAATGACCAGAATGGAAAAAGTGCATTTAAGCAAAATCTCGTGCTCACCTTGCTTGGGAAGAGGGTAAGGGATATCAAAGTAATCCTCATAGAAGTCCAGAAGCCTCACTGCAGCCTCCAATGCAAACTCAGCCTGGTCAATCTTCTCCGGCACAGCATACACCGATATCTAACCAAGGGTGTGTGTACGGGCAATTCAATTCATGAATAAATTACTTTAAAAAATGCTGAATAAATAAATAAAATCATAGCAAGAGAGAATAAATGAATAGATTGACAAATGTTTTTTAATGCATAAAACAATGCAAAATGCAAAACCAGCAAGACAAAAAAGAGCAGAAGAGAAAAAGTGAGTCAGTTAACAAATGAATACATGAGTGGAATAACGCTCACACACAATCACAGAAAAAGACAGGTGATGGTTTTCTGGGCACTTTTTACACGTGAGCTGACTACAACTGATCCAGGGTCAGACAAAAAGGGTCAGACAAAAAGCACCAAAACTGTAACAGTACATGAGAAGCATTACCTTGACTCCATGCTGACTCATCTTGCTGATAGACAGGAAGTCCGACACGATGAAGGCCAGCAGGTAGGTGCTCATCTTCACGCTCATATCGAAGTGGTCATCCAGCAGTCCGCTGGACAGCTCCACCGTCTTTACCTGGGGGTGGGCAGGACACCTCACCGTGAGCCTCACTTCCTACTCAGGTCACATGTCAGGGGCTCCAAGAAGCACCCACCTAGTTGTGATGCAATTTCTACTGTGATGTCATACCTACACATTTCTAGAATCTCTGGTTTTCTGCAAACCAGCAATATAGTTTATAATACTGAACAATGACAGCAAAAAACTACAGACAGACATATTGTATGCCTCTGAGTGTGAATATCTGTGCATGTGTCTGCCTGCACCTGACAGCATGACTGAATTTGTATCTGCATGTGTATTTAAGTGCATGTATGTGCACGTGTGCATTCATTGGTTATGTGTGTACGCAAGTCTATTCGTATATGCACTCTAATGCATTTTTGCAGGTGAGTGCATGCACTGCAGTATATGTGTGCATGTGCATATGGGCATGCTTGTGCATGTGTGTGTGTGTGTGTGTGTGTGTGTGTGTGTGTGTGTGTGTGTGTGTTGGCTGAAGAACAGTCTGCTCAGCACACCTTGGGCATATTGGACAGCGAGATGTGTCTAGCCTCCCTGCGGATCCGGACAGAGAAGTTGGCTTTGAAGGCGGGCTCGTCGAAACAGGGGAAGGCACCACGTGCACTGGTGGCCTCAAACTGGGTGGAGGCCACAACCCTGAGATAGTGAAAAACATCTCAGAAGGAAGTCCTACAGAACAGAGCTATTAACCTTAACGAGCCAAACATACAGAGAAATCCACATACAAGTTATTTTAAAACAATCCAAAAATTAAAAATTAATCTCAGACTTTGAGCACACGTAGGTCAAGGTACAAGGAGAGGGAAACAGTAGACACAATGGTGATTCTACAGCACAGTTAAAAAAATATGGAGCCAGAAATGTAACCTCAAAGGCAGGCCTCACCTGACTTCTCCCTCGCTCGTGCGGTAGGTGCTTTTGTAAAACCCGTGGAAGCTCTCGGAGAGATTAGCCGCGAATTCCAGGTACAGGGCACACTTGCTGCCCTGGGTAAAAGTTACGCCATCTGCCTGGAGAGCCACCAGCTGGAACTCAGGGTACTCCAGGACCTGTAGGGGCAGGATTCTGCTCGATTCTAGGAGGGCCGCCTTGGAGATCCGGAGGTCCCTGCTGTGCAGAATGATGACTGAAGTGTCCTGTAACACTTCTAGCTGGATCTGAACGGTCCCAGTGAAGTCGAGGGTGGTCAGGTTGGGATGAATGAAGAGGTCGTAGTGCAGAGGCCATACCGTTTCGGGAAGCCTCATTTTGTCCCACGGAAACGGTTGACCGTTAGTGGCTCGAGGGGAGGGCGCCTTATTCTCTCCATCACTTTGTTCCGTCGCAGCGGCGGACAGAACAGAAGAGCTGAACAGGAACGCAGTGAGAACACACAGGCAGGAAGCAGTGCTCCGTGGCATCGGTCCCTCTCTAGCCATGTCCTTTCGGGCTTATATCACCTGAACCAAAGCGTGTCGCTGCAATTGCGACAGAGAAATTTGAGTCGAATTTAAATTATATGGGTATACAGTGCAGTATCTGTGGCAAGCAACATGACAGCCAATCCAGTTTGACCTGATTTGCGTGAGCTCCCAGAGTAATCCACAATACACACAACGAACATTATAGCTAACCCTACTAAATACATTTATACGTTTTCCTTTTTCTTTTACAATACACAGATTTAGTGATCTAGACATTTATTAAACGCAATGAGCAACGCGGCTGGTTAACGGTCACATAGCGCTTGTAGCGTCATGACTATGCTTAAACTTTGTGTCGATTTCAGCTCTGGCATGACAGCAATGTTCCTGCAATCAAATACTAATTCAACCAAACAGCAACATACATTCAATGCAAAAAAGTATACAGAATTTTACATCCCAATCTTAGCTAATTGTAAGGCATTTGAACTCACCTAAACAGCATGGAATTGAAAGCCAAAATATTTCATCAATTGCAAATGCCACTGAGAAAGTGAAAATAAAACTAGTAACGTTGACCTGCATGCTGGGACACCGATACTAAAAGCGGAAGTGCAAATAAATACTTATTATTTTTACTTAATAAAATTTAATTCAACCTTACCGCACCAAATTAAGTAAGGCTAACTATTCTAGAAAAATACTATAATATTTGTACTGTGCTATTTTACTGGTGCTCTTTTAAAAGGAATTGACGCTCGCGGAGGTGTACTTGCAGTACACAAGATTTGCCACAGAGCGTCGTCGCCGGTCACATAATAAAAATTGGAGGAATGTCGTGTATTCGATAAAGCCGATATTATTCGTTTTTTTACAATCACTTGGACACTAATTTCAGAACCTTGAGGTCATTTTTGTGTAGACACGGAACTTTCAAAAGTCTAAACACTTTTTTTCAGTTGCTTGGATACATAAACCAAAAACAATTTGTTCGCTGAACCAAATCAGCTGTTCACAATGACTTAATGTTCAAAGTATTAGCATTTCAAAATTAAATACACACTTTACATTAGAAAAATTTGTGTTTTCGTTCATAACAACGCATCTAACTACCAATGTATCCCACTTCTCAAAATTATAAGAAACTGCAACATTAGTCCTAAAGCATAGTTTTATGGAAATGGAATACTTGTAAAAACATTCCATGTTTAGATCATGAATGTTTTAGGATACATAAATCAATTGACATCAATTACTTTGGAACAGGATCCTTCTTACCACAATATGACTGAATGTAAGATTTCCTCACTATCCTTTGTCACAGGACAGGGGTTTTCAATCTTTTTTGACACGCGCCCCCTAGTTTGTAAGTTTGAGCTGGTGCTTAAATGACTAATGATTGATTTTACATAGTGCTAAGAGCAGGAGAAAGGATTAGTACCCACCTGCAACAACATAGCAACAACATGGAGCAGATTGATGATGTTAGAGTAGAGATCAAGCAGTGAGAGGAGGGGGAAGAGGAGGTAGAGGTGGTCAATGGAATGGCAGAAAACAAGTATTCCTTCAGGTAGGTATGTCTTAGAGGTTTCTTGTCTTAGAGGTGGTGGTGGTAGAGGACAGTGTCTTTCTTTCCCATTCTGTATCTGTATTTTTGTTGCTATGATTACAGTGTTTTTACAATTGCTAACAATTCACTTTTTCAAAACTCTTCATACAACTCTCTGCACCAGCAAGCAGCTTCGCACAACAGTTCATTTCATGCACGAAATGCATAGAAACTGCCAAACCACTGCAAACATGTCTAAGAAAAAGCACCAGCACTCGATTTGTTTTGTCAAGCATAGAACAATGATACAAAAAACACTAACAACCAGTGGCATTGCAGTAGATGCACTATTTTCTGTCAGTGATTTGCAAATTGAACGGTAGAAATGTATAGATTTTGGTGGTTCAGCCTAATATTTTGTAAAAGCAATTTTAAAAAAAACATTCAGATTGGTCCACATACAGTGCTCTTGTGCTAACTGTGTGAAAAGTTCTAAAAAATCAAAAAATGCTTGTTTGCAACTGTAAACAAAAACTGCGAAACAAACTCACAGTATGTTGTAATTATATATTGTTTTACAGTAATCTGATTTTATCCAATGATTCCACTCTCTTCTACCATTTCCACTATTCCCTTTATTTAGAACCACAACCATTTTGAAACATGTATCAAGTACTTTTTCCTGCTATAGTAAAGTTTTGTAAAAACAACTGAAGGTATAGATATCTTTTGTGTGGGCGATCTAAACAAATGTTTCTATAGTATTTCATGAAAAATGAGCAATTTGAACCAATGAGTTTGGAAGTGCAAGATTCCCTCAAAGCTATGAATGCACAATGCATGTTTTGAACAGGCGAACAGGCTGTGTTGCAAGTGCTTACCATTTTGAATGTTGTGTCTAAGGTTTTGAAAATTGAGCACAAGCTTGTGCGATTAGCATCGAAGTGATTGTAAAAAACGTATTTATTTTGTCCTGATGTGTTGCATGTTTATATGCCATTGATATTGTGGGTTCAAATAAGCTGTTGTGGTGGCTTCAAGCGGTGTGCAGAAGCCTCTTAGTTTGAATCATACGTGAGACTGACACTTTTGAACATTTTGAAAATGCAAAGGTGGAAAATCCAGGATAGTATGCAATCACCTCTGTTTGTTCATGAACACAATTATTCAGCCAGAAGGTAGAACTAATTAGTGAAATAAGTTGGATGAGTTCATGGGTGGAAAAAAACACATGGCAGGACTTGACCACTAGACTTTGCACCTTTGGAAAAATGCTCATTTTCAATAATAATAATAATAATAATAATAATAATAATAATAATAATAATAATAATAATCATAATAATAATACATGTCCTTTTAGCTGGCTGTATGAATTTAGAAAATACTTGAGCTTGAGAAAATACCCATCTTGCTTGCTCGATATACCTGAAATTAAGGTAAAGGTTTATTGTCTTCCCTTGATACTGAGCTCTCTTCTCACAATTGAAATCGAAGGGTAAATTCAGAAAATCACTCTCGACAATCATTAATCAGTTAACTTTATTGCTGGATGAGTTCCTGTTGCCCAAGGTTTGGTTTAAAGTTCATAAAATTTCCCTCAGGATGAATAAAGTATCTATCTATCTCTCTCTATCTATGTTTATGGACACACTTTTACAACTGTGTTTTCCACGCAATAAAACGCAGCGTCAAACAATAAAAAACGACATCTCTGAGACTCGGGCCGGATGCGTTTCACGAGCGCTGAGCCGGACTCCCCGCGGGAATCATGCTGATGAAGGTACTGCTTTTCGTGCTCCTGGGGGCCGGTGTCCTCACTGTGGGGATCCTGCTGGGTCACTTCGCCATTGACAAGGGCGGTTCACCTGCCACCACGGACTGGCTGGACGACGTCTCCCGAGATGTGGACGAAGGCCTCATCGAGCGCTTCATCACGGAGGTGGACAACATGGAGATCCAGGAGAACCTCAGGTGACTGAACATCTCTCACTTGGTGTAATTATCCTTCTGAACAAAACGTTCACTTACTGAAATGGAATGCAGTTCAATGATACATATTATAATATTTTATTTTATATAATCCAGGTCTCCCTTGATCTCTATCTCAATTGGTTTTACCTGAATAAATAAAGGTTAATAAACATATTTCACAGCAGAGTAATACAGGCCTATTGCCATATCTGAAAGCAGGAATAATTTGGATATTTTCCCTAAAGCTCCTGGCAATTAATTTTTGAGTCTCTGGACATAAAAAAACAAAATATTTGATTATGCTGAAACCTAAACTACAAGGGACATTTGTTAAAAAGAAAATAAATGATATATCGCATTGGGAACCTAAACAATTTGTTATACTTTGGAACACTGAATACAATACGTTTTCCTGCACCTCCTGGTGTTGCTGGCTGTCCTGGTGTTGCTGGCTGTCCTGGTGTTGCTGGCTGTCCTGGTGTTGATGGCTGTCCTGGTGTTGATGGCTGTCCTCCATTTTAAGGGTGCTGACCAGGGTCCCCCACATGGCGACCTCGGCGGGGGACGAGCAGACGGTGGAGCTCATGCTGAAGAGGTGGGGGGACCCCGACAGTGGCCTGGACCGTGCCTGGAGGGAGGAGTACCTGGTGCACCTATCCTTCCCTGACCCACAGTCCCCCAATAAAGTCACCGTGGGTGGGTCCCCTGCAGCTGCCTACTCTGGCCACACGGTCTCCCTGGCTGGGGTCAGACCCACGTTTAATTGGAAAAACACAGGCAGCACGCACTGCAATGGTTTAAAATATTTTTATTGACACATGAGCACTAAATGTTTGGAAATTGGCTTTTTCTGTGAGCTGGCCAGGACCATGTATGAAATTGTATGACAGAAATATCTTTCGTACTTTCTTTCAAAATATTTTTTTAATGAGAAAATGAGGACTCTCCATATCCCGAACAACTTTCAAGATCACCAATTATTGAAATTTCACAAACATATGAAGGAATAATTCTGTTCACAGTATCCGTGAAAATACATGACTCTTAACAAACATTAATCTGCA
Source organism: Conger conger (assembly GCF_963514075.1). Classification (NCBI taxonomy): domain Eukaryota; kingdom Metazoa; phylum Chordata; class Actinopteri; order Anguilliformes; family Congridae; genus Conger; species Conger conger. The sequence continues at coordinate 16,487,876 of NC_083770.1, read as the reverse complement.
TAGTTTTACAGCCGTGAAATGGGTTCAAGCTTTTCAGGAGTATTTGATCCTGGTGTGGTACAAAGCTATCTATCCTCACGAGCTCATGAGCTAGCTACCAACTCCAGATACTGATACTGACAATTCCATTATTAATATAAAAATGCAGCATCAAATCAAATGTTTTATTGATTAGTTCTAATTGCCATTGGTACTTATTTCAAGCTTTTATACATATTTTTAATACATATTTACATATTTAAGTTCAGCTATTTTAATTATTTATTGTGACATCCTAAGACATTGCTTTAGTGTGATGTTACAGTGTCACCTTTGCTGTGATTAAGATGTTTTTTCCCCATGTAATCTCTGCGGAAGTTTCCCCCACCGGATCGGTCCTGTTTACCGCGAGAGAGAAGGAGGTTGCATATGAACCGGACCAGAACCATACGGATGTGGTCCAACCGTATGCAGCATACTCTCCCCCAGGGCACCCAAAGGTACGATGCAACCACCAACACCGCAAACAATACATCCTTCAAGGCTGGGCCCGGGACATATCTCGATTACAATTCACCGGACAAATCCAATATACTGTAAATATGGCTGTGTACAACTGATTGTGAAAGGGACATTAGAGGCAGTGGAACTGCAATCATTTGTCAGTTTAGACATTTGGGATTGCAGTTGAATTGGAACTGTGAAAATTTCACAGCCTTTGGAACTGGCCTAGGGTTGGAATTTGGACATTTTGAACGGGAATTGAATGTACGGCTACGAGCCCAAACCCTTACGCCTATATGGCTTTACACAGGGTCATTAAAGAAAAGTTTATCTTGGCCTCATGCTCTGAACTCTGTCCCAGAACCCCCTGCACAGGATTCTTATACTGTCTCCAAGAATTCCCAGAAAGCAACTTCATTGTCTGTGCATTGGTAGCCTGGAGGTCAACAGTGATTGTGTTTCACATCCATGGCCATGATGTATACTGTGTGATGTTTTATCTATTCAAAAATCTATATAATCTCATCATTACCTGAGGTCTAACAATGGCTCTGTGAAATAAAGGTGGGCAGCTGTTACCTTTTCCTTTATGGTGGAGGGGTAATATCTTTTGCTGTAAAATGTCTGACGAAAGCAGCACTGGTGGTATAAGGAAATAACACTAGTGCTACAAACTGGGCAGTAAAATCAACTGCACCCCTTATCTCACAGATAAGACCGATTATTCCGGTAATGTTCAGTTTGATGGAAAATGATGTACCTTTTCTGTTGGACAGAGTGACATTCTGCAAAATGTTTAAGAATATGATATGTTTCAACTGAAGTGCACATGGAAGGATAAGATTATTGTGGATTTTTGTGTAGATTTGTTGCTGTTTTAATGTTGAAAGGGGGATTTCACAATCCTTTGTAGCCTGTGTTTTGAGTATCGTCTTTGACTGTATGGCTGTATGTCTCTCTATATGTATAGGGAAAGCTTGTATATGCCAACCAGGGCAAAGTCAGTGACTATGAGCACCTGAACAAGATCATTGATCTGAGGGGGACCGTTGCCATAGTGAGATATGGAGGAGCAGGAAGAGCAGACAAAGTAAGCCAGCTCATTGGTCATCTGAAAACATTTCATTGTTTTATCATACCTACGATTGTTTAAATTGGCATGGCATCTTTGTACGTTTTTAAGATGTCAGGACTCTAAATCCTTTTTTGGAATTATTTTTCAAATGGCTTTCAATTACTGGAAGTTGCATCGGCATTAAAATGTTCAGTTATGAAAAAAAAATTCAAATCATATAATAAAAGGTAAAAGACTCCATTGTCATTGGCACCCATTTTAATACCTGAAAGGCTTAAAGTTGCCTGTCTTCGACATCTCAGAGCCTGAAAGGGGTCTGTTTGAAGGCTAACTGTCATCCTCCCCACAGGCGATCAATGCCTTCCCATTCGGCGTGGTTGGAGTGCTGGTCTACACCGACCCCTTGGACATTAACGATGGCCTGATGTCTGATGCTAACGAGACGTACCCCCACTCCTGGTACTTGCCCCCCTCAGGAGTGGAGAGGGGGGCGTACGCCTCCGAATTCGGTGACATGAGGACCCCCTACCTCGCTGCTAAAGGTGGGCGCTCCTGACACATCGTGCTGTCCACTTTATGGATCATGGTTTTTGTTGGACGATAAAGCAGATTCGGATTAGAATTTCTGGTGGATTAGAAATTGATTTTATTTGCTTATGGTTTGCTTCCCTGAAATGGGTTTAGAATGTTGGATTGCATGAAGTTATGACAAGGAAAAGACCCCACCGAGCTGCATTGCTGGACCTGATCAAACATGTCATTCTCTTGTGAACCCTGTAAAAACTATATTACCTTAAATGTTGTAATCTGGAGGATTATAAAAAGAGATCTTTGGTTTGTGATGCAGAGCACACGTACAGAATTCCGGAAGCTGACATAAAGGGGATCCCGCCTATTCCTATCCAGCCAATCGGGTTCGAGGATGCCTATGCCCTGATCTGGTCAGTAGATTGGTGACACTGCATCATTTCTTTTTAGTATTGCTGATGACAGGACTAAGAGTATTGTTGTCTGATTGTCTGATTGTCTGATGTCTGATTGGTCAAAACATTGCCAAATCAGATAGAGGCTCCTGGCACAAGTGATTGCAAGTGTGATCGGGCCTTGGCCTTTTCTTTATGATTTTATTGGCTGTTGCAGTGAACTTGGTGGGCAGTCTGCCCCAACTGGTTGGCAGGGTGCCTTCAACTGCCCGTACAACACAGGACCGGGTTTCAAACCCACATCCCCATACAGCAACAGGTACAACCATGAAGGCCTTTAAGCCCTTCTGTAACCATTAAACAGTTAAACTGCAACTTTCGATTTTACCATTTCACTTGCTGTAATTTCTACCACCATTGGTGTTGATAATGCTTTCTGTTATGCAAATAAATGAAAGTTAATTATTGGACATTATCTGAATAATCAGTCTCATCTCTGAGATAAGGGAGCAAGTAAACTGAACAATGTATACAGCGACTATCCTGGCCTCTGCTTTCTTCAAGCTTAGTGAATCTGGACATTTACAACAAGGCCATGTTGAAGAATTCATCCAATGTGATGGGAGTAATCCGAGGCAGCGTGGAGCCTGGTGAGTGGCCAGCAGTTGCCCATAGTCATGAATACACTCATCAGGTTTGTGTATCACACAGTCAGCTGGTCAACCAGCTAGCGCTGGTAGCTTGTCTGAGCTGGTAGCTGGTCAACCAGCTCCCAGCTGTTTCAAAACATAGCTTAAGTTGGTGAAATCTGTCAAGCTGGGAGCTGGTCTGATCTGGTCAACCAGCTAAACCATGTTGAGTTTCAGAACCTAGCTTGAGCTGTGTTTTTCAGCAGGGAAGGATAGCAGTCAGCCATTTTCTGTGCACAAGTATCACAGTCAGCCATTTTCTATGGCTCACAGAGCCTGGCCCACTGAGAGAGTGGAGCACTGAAGCTGGAAGTGGAGGCTACAAGCGTGAGCTAATGCGGGTGTATGTGTGCGTGCATATGTCTTTGTGTGTGTGCTTATGTGTGCATATGTGTGTATATATGTGTGTGTGTATGTGCGCATGTGTGAGTGTGTCTGTGCGTGTAATGCGTGTGCATGTGTGATTGTGTCTGTGTGTGTAATCTGTATGTGTGTGTGTGTGTGTAATATGTGTGTGTGTCTGTGTGTGTGTAATGTGTGTGAGTGTGTCTGTCTGTGCATGTAATGTTTGTGCGCGTGTGCGTATGTGTGGGCGTGTGTAATGTGTGTGAGTGTCTCTGTGAGTGTGTCTGTGTGTAATGTGTGTGTGTTGGCTCTCACAGACAGGTACATCATTTACGGGAACCACAGGGACAGCTGGGTGCACGGTGCCATCGATCCCAGCAGTGGAACGTCTGTCATGCTGGAGATCACCAGGGTGCTGGGCCGCATGGTGAAGAAAGGTGAGGCCCAGGCAGTGAGTGACAGAACAGGGACTCAGAGACCCTGAGACTCCCACAGCACCCCCCTGACTGAACCCCCACGGAGACTATGAAACACCATCTTGGATCAGCTTTCTAATTTAGCTCATAAAGGATAAGGTTAGGATACAGTCAGTGGAAACCCAATCCTAGATCAACACTTCTATTCAGAGACAGTTGATGCATGTAAGATGAGGAGCTTATTATTACAGTTATTTCAGCTTAGGTCGTAATATTTTTAATGAACTCTCAGAACTTACGTACAAACAGTAAGGAATAGGCTCATTAAAATAATTTGTGACCAAATAAAAAAGAGTGAGCAGGTTTGGGTTATTTGGTAAGGGTTGTCTGGGTTTTCCCAGGAGTCCTTTTAAAGCTGCAATAATCCTTTAATTGTGTTGCTCAGAGGTGCATAATCTCTAAGCACCGGCTGCTGTTTGTTTCAGGGGATTGGAGGCCTCGTAGATCCATTATTTTTGGCAGCTGGGGGGCGGAGGAGTTTGGGCTGATTGGGTCTACTGAATACACTGAGGTACCTTTCTGGATTTAAAAATGCAGAAATCTGTTTTGTCCCAGTTTCCCCACTGTACACTACTGACCCTTCTGTTCAACCCTGCTGCAGAAAACAGCTCCAGCTAGGTTTTGAAACAGCTGCTAGATGCTGGACCACTTCAAACAAGCTCCCAGCTTGACATGGTTTGACCAAACTCAAGCTATATTTTGAAATAGTAGCTGGTTGAACAGCTACCAGCTCAGACAAGCTATCAGCACTAGCTGGTTGACCAGCTCATACTCAGCTAGACCAGCCTACTGACCAGTTTTACCATGCTGGTCGACTAGTTCATACCCAGCAAGACCAGGTTAAACCAGCTTTTTACAGCAGAGAAACAGAGCACTGGTGGTTGAAGATTCTCAGTTCTTTACCAACTGTCTCTCCCCAGGAGTACTCCAGCAAACTGAAGGACCGCACAGTTGCCTACATCAACGTAGACATCGCTGTGTTCGGTGAGAGTGGCTAATGCTAAACGTGAAACTACAGCTGCATGCTACACTCCTATGTTTCAATGAGGTTTGTGTGGATGCACTTTTAGCATTGCAAGACACAAACCAAGAGACATTTTTTCCTGACAAATACCAGGCTAACAATGATAATAAAAATAGACTGCATTTATGTAGCAGTTTCAAAATGCTTTGCAGTGAAGAGGAGAACGCTAACCTCAACCAACAAATGTACTATCCCTTGTCTATCAGCACTTTTTCTGTCTGGAAAATCACTTTATGTAAAAGCATACACTTAGTGAGCCCTTTATTAGGTATTTATTAGAGTTATTTTTTAGACTTGGGGTGCTAAACTCTTCTCTTCTGCTGCTGTAGTCTATCCACTTTTGGTTTGACACATTGTGTTCTGCATACCACTCTTGTAATGCATGGTTATTTGTGTTACTGTCACCTTCCTGTCAGCTTCTACCAGTCTGGCCATTCTCCTCTGATGTCTCTCATTAACCAGGCACTTTTGCTCACTTTGGCTCACTGGATTTCTTTTTTCACACCATTATCTTCAAACTCTAGATACTGTTGTGCATGAAGCAGTTTCTGAGCTACTCAAACCACCCAGTCTGGCACCAACAAATCATTCCACAATCAAAGTCACTTAGGTACATTTTTTGCCCATTCTGATATTTGGCCTGGACAACATCTGAACCTCTTGACCACATCTGCATGCTTTTATGCATTTAGTTGCTGCCACATGATTGGCTGATTAAATATTTGCTTTAACAAGCTGGTGTACAGGTCTACCTAACACATTGCTCCCTGGGTGTTTGTATGTACTCTACATACTTACACAGCAATAAGGGCACTGTGATGTAAAGAGTGACTAATCAGAGTGAAGATTAGGAAGTCCTAATCTGACTTCCTGTGTTGATGTTCCATTTGTCTTTGTTCTCAGCAAATGCAACCCTGAGGGTACAGGGATCCCCCTCAGTCCAGAGTGTGGTCTTCACCGCCACCAAACAGGCAAGTGCACAAATACACAACTAAAAAAATATGAGTTTATCATACAGTTGTTTATCATACTGCTTATCATATGACAGGGAAAAATGCTAAACAAGCGTATCTGCTTATAAAGCAGCTTTCATGTATAATATGCACCTGGAAATTAGTTATGGGAGAGATTTCTTCACTGTCATTATGAGTGGGGTTACAGTAATCTGTAAATCACTGATTTATTTGAATGAATTAAAAGGCTTTTCTCCCGTGCTGAAAGAATGGTTGACCAATTCAGGCTGGTCCGAAGCAAACTACAATGGTTGGTTCAAACAATGACACCACACATTTTTGGTTTCATCAAACTGCGCTCTTCCATCAGTAGAGAAAATCTCTGTAGAAATGCCTATCTGTGGAGAAGATTTAAAGCACAGGAAACACGGGTTAATTTATTTGTGTCTCCAGGTGAAGACACCAGGATCAGACTCCACCTCCGTCTATGACAACTGGATTCGGTTCTTCAACAGGAGCAGCAGTACCCACGGATTGATACCCAAGTGTGTCTACTCATATTGGTGTTCGCTACAATTCCCATAATTCCCTTCTCCATGACTGTCCAGTCTATGATTCTCTGATTGGCTAATCCATTGACTCTTCTCCCCCCAGTGTGGCCTTCCTGACAGGGGCAGGAAGTGACTATGGTCCTTTCTTCCACTTCCTGGGCATCACCGCCATGGATATTTCTTACACCTATGACAGGGCATGTACCGTGCAACCTAGCCTCGGTGTTCAACAAAGCTTTCGTCATGATTACATTTCTTCATGATTATATAACATTTGCATACATTTTAAGATGAGGTAATATATCCTTAATTGAACCCAGTGAGGTAATTTTATCCATCCTGGTTACTTAGGAGGTGTGGGCAGCCACAGTGTAGCACCTGGGGAAACCAAACTCAAATTCTGAGGGCAGTACTCGCAACATGCTTCTTCATACATTCTCAGGGAACTTGACCCAGGTCTGAGAAGCACTGCTGTTCTCTTTTCTCTTAGAGCAAAACCAAAGCTCGGATCTACCCGGCATACCACACGGCCTATGACACCTTTAACTACTGTGCTAAATACATAGATCCAGGTGAGCCTTCTTCTGGTGTGGATCTTGGTAAGGGGAAAGGGACATCTTCTTATCCAAATAGAACACATGGTCTTATGTTAAACATGGAGTGACACATTTTGTCTTGTGAGACAAGTACACAACCATGCTGGTTGCATGCTATGAATTGGTTGACTAGTTAGTAATATACAAACATAATAAAAAGAAACCAGAGGTTAAAGCTGAACTGAAGTATCTTCTTGGAGGAAGGCTGGCAATATATTGTGCATTATTTGCACGGATGAAGAACTTAATGCTAATGCTCTCTCTTTCTATATTTATCCCTTTTTCTCTCTATCTCCCTTTCCCTCTCTCTCCCTCTTTTTCTCTCTCTTGTGCTCTCTCCCTTTCTCCCCCTTCTCTTTTTCCCCCTCTCGCTCTCTATCCATTTCTCCACCCCTCTCCCTCTCTCTCCCTCTCTCACCCGCTCCCTCCCTCTCAGGGTTCACCAGTCACCAGACGGTGGCGCGGACAGCGGGGAACGTGCTCCTGCGATTGGCCGACAGCCTCCTGGTCCCCTTCAACTGCAGCGACTACGCAGAGGGCCTGGAGCGCTATCTCGGCGCCAGCCTGGAGAACTTTGGCGAGCGGCTGGCTCAGAAGGGCATCTCCATGGGTGAGGTGGAGCGATGACGGGGACGGGGAGGAGGGGAGTAGTGAAGACGAGAGCACAATGGAGGGGAGCATGAGGATGGTGAAAGGCAAAAGAAGAAGTGGAAGAAGAAGTGTAACGAAAGGAAGGAGCTTATAGGAGGGCGGAGAAAGCAGGAGACACGGGAACACAGCCGGATTACTTTATTACTCATTGGTTTTTAAAACCTCTATTTAACATGTTGAAGTTTTATAGTTTTATTACTTTTTTGTTGTCATTTTTGCTATATACACATTTGGGTTTCTATTACTACTACTAGTACTACTACTACTAAGATTAATACTACTACTACTAATACTATTAGTACTACTACTACTACTATTATTGAATGTATTGAAAGTACTGACAGGGCTCTGACGCTCTGACACGAGGCTCACGTGTGTCCTCCAGCACCGCTGCAGAGCGCTGTGGTACAGTTCCGCTTAGCGGCCACCGGCCTGAACAAAATGATCCAGGATTCCACCCTCGCCAAGGAGACGTGAGTGACAGCCCAGGGGGCGTGTTCGTCCCTGCCTGCTCTCCCTGAAGGCAGACCACAAGCTCTGACATCATGGAGCACACCACCACCCACCTCCTGGTTCTCTTTCAGGCCCCTGAAGGTGCGCAGGATCAACGACCAGCTCATGCTGCTGGAGAGGGCCTTCCTGGACCCCCTGGCTTTCCCCGAAAAATACGGCTACAGGTTCACTGCCTCCTTTCTATTGATTGTTGATGTTTCGTTTTATGGTCCTAATTTTCCAACTAAGAGCAACATGGAGCACAGCCTGTTGGCCACTCTCACTTTTAGTTATCTAGAAGAATACAGATGACAAATGATCTTTTCCTCTTCTCCACCTCCTGTCCTCTTCTTTCCATCCCCCTTATCTCTCCCTCCACTCCCTCTCCTCCTTCCCTCTCAAATTCACATTTAAAGAAGCTTTATTGCACTGAGCACTTGAGCATATGAATGCCAAAGCTATTGTTCACATGTTGTTTCTCTCTCTCCTCCCTCTCTCTCAGGCATGTAATCTGGGCCTCCAAATCCTCGCCTGTTCCCACCTTCCCTGGGCTGGCCGACGCCTTCGCCCGCGCGCAGGAGAGCGACCTCGCTGCTGACTGGAACGAGGTGCACAGACACCTGTCAATCATCACACAGGCCATCGAGGGCGCCGCCCACACCCTGGAGGATGTCATCTAGGGGGGAGGGGCCTTCCTCTTCACCTCCACACACACACACACACATGGATACATGCACACACAGACACACTCTCACACTCACACACACACAGGCACACTCACACTCACTCACACACACACACACACACACACACACAGACACACTCACACACACACACACACACACACACACACACACAGGCACACTCACACTCACTCACTCACACACACACACACACAGATACACACACAGGCACACACACACATACACTCCTCCATCTGAACCTCAAAACGATCCCGATGCACACATCAATTTTCCCAAACTGCCGGATAAAGACCTATTATTATACTTTTCCCTGAGTGAAGCAGAACAATCGCTCTTGTAAATAGTACATTTGTTCTACCGTATCTATTTCTCTGAACCATGTTCCTTTATGGTCAGTGAGAGCCTATAAACCTATAAAGCCCCAGAAAAGCAACACCAGTCTTTAAATACAGACTTCTTATACCTTAACCACGCTTTACGCCAAAGACATGCTGAATGTACAACCTTTTTCATTCACCATCTCCATTTATGAGGTGGTTTTGATCAAATGGATTTTTGAAAATGAATAGATATAATTAAACATCAGCATTTTTTCATTTCCTGTATGGATCTGGTTATGTGTGATCAGTGATTGCGATATTACCCCAAGCTGAATGGGTTTTATTCAGTAATGTGCAGTCTCACTAAATTATGAAATATTTAAGTTTGTAATTACAGTATCACAATGTATGGAGAAATGTACAAATTATTGCCAGGTATTTCAAATAAATCTAAAAAGAAAAACACTTCTGTGAAATAGTTTCCTCAGTATGTATGCCACAAGTCCACACAGTATACTCCAGTTCTGTAAGAAATTAGTATTTCCATGGAAATAAATGAATTTTCATAATTTTAAATTATTTTAACTCTGTAGACAAACTGTGACATATTAAAAAAGAAATTATTTTTGCATCCATCATATTTTTTCTCTACAAAAATGAAACATCAAATTGCAACATAAACTGTCCAACAACCAGGAAAAACAGTGTCAGTAAAAAAAGCTTTTCACCAAAAGTTATTTTTCGCAGATCTGACAGACTGCATTTGGCAGCTTGAATGCAATTTGCATCTGTATCTGGGGGTGGGGAGGGGGGGCTGGGTCATTCAATTTGCAGTTGTATTAATAATTCATCAGAAATGTTTTGATATGTCACCAGGGCTTCTCGTTCCCTGGTTGCGTATGAGCTCTAAATACATCACGCTGTTGATGAGGCCTCCAGGGGAATCCATCCCTCTGTCAGTATCTGGCAGGAACAATCTGTGCTTCTGCACCGCTGTGAGTAAACGCATTAACCACACCCAGAACCATTCCAGGCACCCGCCTAGAGCCCCATCTCTCTGGAGGGGTCCCGTCGGGCTGGTTTGAGGGCCCCAATCTAGACTATGGGCAAAATTACGAACCTAGACGGGCTGAATGGCCTGTTCTCTCAATCAAAGCTTCTTATAGTGTTGTCAATTATTTACACCATGGTTGGTGTGTGTCAATGAAATAGTTCTTAATGGTCTACAGAACTTCATATCGCCTCGTCTGCGGTAAGCAATTCATCCATTATTTATTAGCTTATGTGCCCCCCCCCCCCCCCCTTAAAAAAGACTCTCTTCATGGTTAGTGAAGCAGTTTATATTGTGCCTTCCTGAGATTCAAAACAGCAGCGGCCTACATGGGAATGGATCCCGCAACACAACCCCTATCCCCTACCATAGGGTGCCTGCCTGGGTGCCTGCCTGGTTCTTCTAAACTTCAGAGAAAATGTGTTTTCACAGAGCATAAATAAACACTGAGCACAAAGAGACGGAGCACCGTTTTTTAAAACTTTTATTTTGTGTACAAAGAGACCAGTTCCAGGTATTTTTTTTTACTCTTGGCAAGGTGCAAAGCCGGGGCTGCTAGGCAACACAGGGCTCTCGCTCATCTGACTTAAGGAGAAATCTCAGGTCCCGATTGGCTGATGGGGTCTGTTTAACACAAGTGCATTCTGGGTCCTGTCGTAAGTCTGCCTGGCTTGTTCAAAGAATGTCAACAAATGTGTCACGAGGTGAGATACTGATTGCTCCTTTGATTGTTCCACTGATAAATCAGACTGTAGTTACACTCAGGTAAGACATGGCTTTCCCAACCTGGGTCTCACACAACACAACACTGTTAAAACAGAGACCTTACCTTACATATGACGGAAAACAGAGGAACTTGGTACCAGCCAATACAACAATACTGACACCAATTGCTTTCTGGGTACCTCCTGCGCCACCAATCACCATCAGTGTTGTTGTACAGGTTGTTACCAACGTACTCCGTGATCGGTGGAGCCACTGATTCACCAGTAAAGTAAGAACATTACTGGTGTCCTATCTCTTTATTATTCCTCGATGTGAACAGCCGGTGGGTCTTCAGTGTGCTGGAGGGGCACTGTTCTGTCACAGTCTCAGGGGAGTAGTGTGACTGCAGGGGATGATGTCCAATAAGAAGCACAGATCTGTGTGTTATGTGAGGCTGTGGGACTCTTACACTGGGAGACCCAGGTCTTTAATCAGCCTCATACACTGCACTGACGTAAGGGAATCGGCTTCCTGTATAATTTGCAGTACCAAAGCCAAGCCTCACAAAACTGCGCTTAGGTATGATGCAAGTTTTGGATAGCAAAAAACAAACCATAAGCCTGGATGTTAATAATTGCCAAATGCTTTGTTGCTAAAGTTGTGATTCATGCCAAAAAAATTATGCAAGTTTAGATTTGCTGAAATATTTGCATCTTTATCGAGCTGTGATTGAGTGCTGCAACACAAAACCAGTGTGAATCCTGACCTTTAGAACTGAACAGAAACAACCTTGGTCAGCACTTTCAGCTTAACAAATGCCTTTTACTGTGCAAGACGCACTGTTCTGGAAGGTAATTTGACTTCCATTCCAAACAAACATCCTCATAAGTCAAATTAAACTTTACATTCGAATAAGAAAACAACAATCAATAATAATTCCTGACTGCCCGGACAAAACTGCTAAATTCTTACAAAGAGCGTTTGTCTTCTTAAATAATTGCGAAATGGTGCATTGCAAACAATGCGCTAAAATGAGCCATACTCGTGTTCTTCCTGTTTAGGTGTGCATCAAATGAAATGCTGGTCATCCAAAAGCAGCTAATTTTGGTCTCTTACAGATTTAATCAGAAGAGGTACGGTACGGCCTGTGTTTGCACCACGTCGATTTGTTTCAAACTGACACAAAGTTTCCAAATTTTGTTCACTGAGACATGCACAGTGCACACGTGAGGTAAGAAGAACTTTTCCACACGGACTGTAAACAGACAGCGATAAATAGGTTAAAATAAATAAATAAGGTGTGTGTTTCCTGAAGCACTGAAGCCATAACTGTACTGCTGGGAGTGAATACTGAACTCTGGCCATACGCGAACAGGTACTGAAGTGAGAAAATACCCATTTGTGAGAAGATATAACTTGCAAACACGCAAAATACAATTAACCGATTCACCAGCTGTTGCCAAGCACCTGTGTTACCTGCAAGCCATAGAGTTTTTTATACTTTAAATATATGTATATATATTTGAATTTTAAATACCCCCAACAACCCTCCCCTCCCTCCTTCCCTCCCTTTCAACTCCCTCATCCACAAGCACCGACTCTACACTGCTCTGCCAAAGTAAGTCACACTCACAAAACGGTGCTGCGTATCGCCTTAAGACATATGCAAAACAAGGGAAACACTACTGCTCGTCTTCCTGTCAGAGACTGTCAACAGAAATATGTAATGCACAGGAAGTTCCCCAGTCTGTCTGCTACAAGGGGCTTGTACGCTGCACAGGCCACACCCCATCCACATGCTCCTCCCACCCCAGCCCTGGTCATACACAGTTGTTGATCCCATCAGGCAGGTCCAGGCTAGGGGATGTCTTCAAACGCTCTGCAACGTTGATTTGTGTGAAAACCGTGGGTTACAGACATTTTATCAGACAGCAGCCACATCTTCTGGTGGAACAGCCCCCCCCCCCCCCGCCTTGAGAGGAATCAAGGGTGGCCCATGGTCATTTTGGAGTTCTCTCCCATTCCTTGCGAGAAAAATAATTACTTTCCCTTCCCGCACCTCAGCAGGAAGTCCACTAGCGGGGTCCTATGATTTGATTGGGCCACTACTTCGGGCTGTCCAGATGTTATTGGTCCACTCGGGATAAGGGAGGGGCCTGCAGATAGGCTGGGTGTACAGACAGAACGCGAAGCTAATTTTTTTTTTTTCTATAACTGTAAAAAACGGCACTAAGAGAGAACTCGGTTTTGTTACAAGGCATGCATATTTAACGCTGAAACCAAAGAGAGTTCTGTGAGGTGTGTGTGTGTGCGTGTGTGTGTCTCTGTCCGCATGTGCGTGTGCACATTTTGTCTTTCGAGTGTCCCTTCCCCTCGTCTGTACGAACAGTCTCGAGTCCGCTCCATGCCTTCCCCCTCCGAGCCACCAGGGGGCAGAGTTTGCTGGGGTTCAGACCCGGGGCGAGTACGTTGGGTTTTTTGGCACCTCGGTATAGGATTTCAGCTCGTAGGGGATCCCCGTGTCCACCTCGATGGATTTACGGGAGAACAGCAGCCGGATATCGTCGTGCAAGTAGAGCTTCCCGGATTTGGAGCTCTGGAATCTGAGCAGAGGCGAAGAGAAGATTCCGGATTGTTTTACCCATTTGAATCAGGACTAAGGCAGAGTAATCACAGATTCTACACACCAATTTTTGGTATTCTTAAGGTTTAAAGTTCTCCCTACTGAAAAGTTTCAATTTAGTGCATCTTACTATACCTTGAAAATGACAAAAAGTTGTAAACAGTACAGTATTGTGGAAATAAATATTCTGGTTTCATAATATAGAAGTACCTGGTGTCTCCTCTACTTAAGAAACAGCATAGGAGTTGTGTATCTGGTGTATCTAAAGAATCGGCGGTGTAGTGCAGTGGTTAAGTAAATTAGTTTGTGGCTGGAGAGATCAGTTTCACTCATCAAAAGTGATGAGAGCCTGTAAGTTGTGCGAGTCTCTTTGGAAAACTAGATCTTTCTAAGTTACTAAATGCACATACAAATGCCAATACAAAGAAAACATAGAAACCTACAGAAAAACACAGGTATGGAAAGGTTGTATCACCTGAGGTGTATCAGGTAGCAGAGGATCTTCTTCCTGTCTGTGGCCCCGACCTCCGGCGCCTCCCCTTTGCCCTCCCCCTCCTCCACGGGCACCAGGAAGATGCGATGGCGCAGGAAGGTCATATGATTGACAGGCATGTCCCCAAAGTTGTAGGTCACCAGGAACATCTTCACCACCGTTTTGTTGGGGTTGAATAAGGTCTGTGGGGTGGAGCAAAGCAGCACTGTGAGAACAGTGACTCAGACCAGGAGGAGGAATATATTATAAGTGTGTGGGAGAGTGTGTGTGCTTCAGAAAGTGAGTGTGAAAGAGGCAGAGTGAAAGGAAGGAGAGAAAGACAGAGTTTTCTGTGAAAAAGAGAGAGAGAGAGAGAGAGAGAGAGAGGTGGGGGGCTCACCACTTGGATGGTCCCTGCTTTGGGTACACTGTATCCCTTCTTCCCCAGGGCATCCAGATAGATCACCCCCTGAAAGCACACGAGAGTTACACAAGCACACACACACCCATGAACAGACACACAGGCCAGACCTGCGAAATCATTTGGAACAATCTAACCCTGCGCACACCAGTTTCATTCAGTTTAAAATGTTTAGTTTAACACTCTAAAGCAAAAGAGTAATTCAAGTTCATTAGTAACATTTTCACTGAAAATTTCCAGAAGCATTTTTAAAGAGATAAAGTATTTCAGATAATTAACTGAACCATGTATGACACAAACAAGCACACACATATACACGTGCATACAAACACTCACATGCACACACACACACGTGCGCACGCACGCACGCACGCACGCACACACGCACACACGCACACACGCACACACGCACACACACGCAGTGGCAGTACCAGGAAGGGGGAGGGGGCGCTGTGCTCAGAGATGTCGTAGTAGGAGACCTGCACAGGCAGGGTGGCGTGCTGGGGGCAGTAGGACCCGCTCGCTCCGATCTCTGCCGTAAAGCCCTCGATCCGGCCCGACGGTGAGAAACGCCCCTTCAGGATCGACTCCTGGACAGACAGCAGGACAGTCAGCACCCACACTGTACTCCACAATGAGAGAGTGTGTGTGGGGGGGTATGAGTGTGTATGTGATGTGTGGGTGGTGTTACGGTGTGGGTGGGGGTAGGGCACAGGTGGGGTTAGGGTGTGGGTGGGATTAGGGTACAGGTGGGGTTAGGGTGTGGTGGGGTAATGCTGTGGGTGGGGTTAGGGTGTGGGTGGGGTAATGCTGTGGGTAGGGTTAGGGTACAGGTGGGGTTAGGGTGAGGGTGGGGTAATGCTGTGGGTGGGGTTAAGGTGCAGGTGGGGTTAGGGTCAGAGTAGGGTAATGCTGTGGGTGGGGTTAGGATACAGGTGAGGTTAGGGTGTGGGTGGAGTATCACCTCAAAGTTGCCCAGGAGGGAGTGGCTGACGGAGGCGGAGGGCCAGCTGGGACGCCCTGAGCGATAGGGCTCTGACCTCCGTCCACTGCGCAGCTGCCTCCTGCAGAGAGAGAGAGAGAGAGAGAGAGAGAGAGGTGGAGAGAGAGAGAGAGAGAGAGAGAGAGGGGGAGATAGAGAGAGAGAGAGAGGGCGAGAGGTAGAGAGAGAGAAAGGGAGGGAGGGAGCTTTACTCTGACAGAGCACATGGAATCCCTTCTGGACTAATATACATTATGTTGCTATTAAGTTGATTTATCTCTGAACGTTTTACTGTGATAATTGTTTTAAGTGTAGCATCTGACTGAGGACAAATACACATTTCAGATACATGGGAGTACTGATATAATATAACACTGTATGTTCCCTCTCCCATCTGAGCATGCTCCCTGAAACAGTGTCTGTACTGCTTTCAGAAGCACCGTGACACTCACGATTTCAGCCGGGTCGCACAGTTCAGTCTTCTTCCTGCTCGCGTACCGTCTGTGGAACCCTGCAGAAAACAGAACCTCACTGTAAGATCTGTGGAACCCTGAAGAGAACAGAACCTCACTAAAATCTGTAGAACCCGACAGAAAACTCCACTGACGTCCTACACTGTAATGCTTTTCCAGTACATTCCGCATCCTGTGAGTCACAATCATTCATTAATTTGTCCTCACAACTTCCCCATGCCAATATTTCCACACATAAACATAAACCAAACTAATCACAGAGTTTACAATACATATGGAAATTCTGTCCACGTGCCCCATTCATCTACAGTCATATATTTTTTCTATCCGGTTTAAATGCTGGGCAGGGTATTGATGTTCTTACCTGTGGAAAGACACATGAACTTCCAGAGTCCAGGCTGTTCATGGCCCACCCCAGCCACACCCCGCTCTCAGGCGGGCGCAGGTTGGTAGCTGTCAGCTAAGCTCAGAGTGGAGCACTGACAAAACTGTGGTGGACATGGCCTTCCTATCCCTTCAATCCCCGCTCCAAACACAGGTCCAAACACAACTCCAATTAAAGGTCCAAACACAAGTCCAAACACAACTCCAATTAAAGGTCCAAATACAGCTCTAAACACAGGTCCAAACACAAGTCCAAGTACAGGTCCAAACACAGGTCCAAATACAAGTCCAAACACAAGTCCAAGTACAAGTCCAAATACAGGCACAAATACCAGTCCAAATCCAGGTCCAAATACAGCTCCAAACACAAGTTCAAGTACAGGTCCAAATACAGGTCCAACTACAAGTCCAACTACAGATCCAAATCCAGGCACAAATACCAGTCCAAACTCGACATTAACCTCTCTGCTTCTTAACTCTATCCGCGTTATCTCGATTTCTAAGGGACCTGCTATAAACATGCCTGTCCCACTACCCAACTTTCGAATATGAGTCGAAAACTGTTTCAAAGCAGGGGCAGTGTGTGAAACATCATCTTTCTGGAAATGGATGTGATATTATCGTGACATAAAGGTGCATGTTTTTTTGTGTGCGAGCACAATAGCCTGGTGACGAGCCTTTATTCTGGGGTCCACTCTGTACTTTCTAGCATGAATAGCAGGCCTTTTTAGCAATTTTTTGAATGAATTCAATGAATGGACTGATGACCACAATGGCCACAATGCTCTATGGGGATTTTTTGTCAATTACAGAATTTAATTGAATTTAATAATTCAATCATTTCCAGAACGCAGATAGAAGAGAGCCCAACCCTGTCACACACACTTCCTTGTTTTTTTTCTTGTGAGGGCTCGTGCTGGAGACTCACCTTGGGTCTCTCGCGTGCCGCAGGCAGCAAGTGGTTCCAGAAGGGGGCGCCCTTGGCGTCGGTGCTGCGGCAGGCCCCAAGGCCCAGGCCTGGGGCCAGCAGGGCCAGGCGGCTCCTCTTGGAGGTGGACGGGCCTTCGTCCTCGGAACAGGACTCCCCTGTGTCGCTGGAGGACAGGAGTCTCTTTTTGGCGGGGCAGACGGGAGAGGGGGAGGACCCCCCACCCAGGGGACCACTGGGGGTTTTCTCAGAAGAGGGCAAGCCGTTGCTGGAAGTCACTGGGCCAGCGGTCCGATCTGTAGGGGAGGACTCCAGACTCTCCACCCAGGCCCTCGCTTCTTCCGGCCCCAGGGGGACCATGGGTGGAGATCCTGGTGATCGGCAGGGGGTCAGATTGGCGAGGGCCTCTGGGTCCGAGCTCCCGTTGGAGCAGTCCTCCTTTCCATAGTGACCAGGGGTGAAACCCTCACCGCTGCCCGCTGAAGAGGTCTCAGTCCTGGGCAGGGTGGCTGTGGCCGTGGGGTCGTGGGGCGGAGGGGAACGAGGATCGTCCGGGGGCAGGGATCGAGGGGAGAGCGGGGATTGCGGATCACGCAAAGGAGAGTACCTGGGAGACAGTGGGGCCTGGGGGTCCACCAGGGGCTGGTAGTATTTTGGAGAGAGTGAATATTGGGGGTCAAGCTGGTATTTTGGAGAGAGTGGGGAGTGGGGCTCCGGGAGGTATTTTGGGGAGAGAGGGGAGTGAGGGTCATGCTGGTATCTTGGAGAAAGAGGGGAGTGGGGATCAGGCTGGTATTTTAGAGAAAGCGGGGAGTGGGGGTCGAGCAGAGGATGGTATTTAGGAGAGAGGGATTGGGACCTGGGTGACATTGAGGCCTGGGGGTCAGAGAGGGGCTGGTATTTGGGGGAAAGTGCCGGGTGGGGGTCAGTCAGGGGCTGGTATTTGGGAGACAGTGCAGGATGGGGGTCAGAGAGGGCCTGGTATTTTGGGGACAGTGTCAGAGAGGGATCAGAGAGGGGCTGGTATTTGGGGGAGTGTGCATGGTGGGGGTCGGACAGTGGCTGGTATTTGGGGGAGTGCGCAGGATGGGAGTCGGACAGGAGCTGGTATTTGGGGGACAGAGGAGCCTGTGCATCGGGTAGGGGCCGGTGGTGATTGTGCAGAGCTGGACGCCTCCCGGGCAGGGAGGTCCTGGCTGACTGCAGGTTTGGGGTGTGGGGGGGTGTACCCTCCCTGTGCTCCATCCCGCTCCCCCCCGCAGGGGACAAGGGCTGACCAGGACCACACAGGACCTCGCTGTCCATGTCATCGCCCTGCCCCGCCAGGTGGGGGCGCTTATGATCTGGAATCGGCTCCTCCAGGGCCCTCTTCACCCCCGACCTCAGGACTCTGTGCCCCTCAGGGGGGTCGACAAGTCCCCTGCGCTGGGAGAAGATGGACAGCTGGTAGACCTTCTGCAGCTTGATCTCCTCTTCCCCAAAGGGCCGGAGCGACTCTGTCCCCATTGCTGGCTCTGCCTCCAGCTCTGTCCCCGATGTCACATCCTCTGTCTGCCCCCCGCCTGGAAGAGCCCCCTCTTGGGCGGGAAGCTCGGCAGAGGGCTCCTTGCGCAGGTGTGCGATTTCCATATGGATGTGCCGCATATCTCCTTCAGTTCTGTATGACTATGAACAACTCGGGTTGGGTGGGGTGTGGTCAAGTAAAAATGATTTATGTTATTATATTCCTTTTTTTTTTTAAAGTGCAAACTGAGTGAGAGTTAGACTCGCCCCGGGCCTCAGCCTAAAGAGTCACTTCTTTGTGGGTAACACGGAGCGACTGCCTTCCTGTGGAGAGTGTAGCAGGACAGCACCTGAATCAGAGCCAGACACGGACAAAGAGGAACAGTTATCACCATGGCAATCATTCATCAAAACTACTCCTCAGTTTTCTTTGTTTTTGATTTTTTTACAGTTCAATCCTTGAGGTGATTCTTTCCCAACTTTTATATTTTCCTATAAAGCATCTTTGTAACAGTGTCTCTGTAAAAAAATCCTGCACAAATAAGATTGAGCAGAATTTTAACCGAATCACAATCCAGAGAGTGGATTTGAAAGATTATGCCGTCATTCTTGTCTGTTACGGTCTATTCATCCTGCAAGAAGTAAACCATTTTTTAACATCAGACTATTTAATAAAATTCAAAAGGCATTGTGACTGTTATTTTTAGACAGGTTTATAATTCTTGATAAATGGGAAAGAGAAATTAAGAGATGAAGGAGTGGAGTGAATGATTACCCCTCTCTTCCTCTCATGCCCTCCTGGGTGTTCCACATCTGCACCGTGCCACACTTCTGCCCCCCTATTTCCACCCCAGGTGCCCGTCCATTGCCACAGCTTCTCCCGTGAACCAGCGACACCATCCCCAGGGGGAAGGGGAAGGGGTTCAGCAGCGTCCTGGGACACTCCACCTGTAAGATGGGCACACCCTGCATCACCCTGGAGGTTAACTTCACGTTTTACTAGGGGTCCCTGCACCGCAGGTGCCAGAACCCTGTTGTGGGGTCAAGTAAAAATCTGCACCGTGCCACACTTCTGTCCGTCCATTGCCACAGCTTCTCCATTGTGTTTGTTCCAATTTTTGTTTAAAAGTGGTTGCACAACAAAAACTGTAGTTCATAGAGCAATCAGATTTAACGGGTATGTCCTCATTTCCACCAGCCACCTGGATAATAAAACTTATCCATATTGGCCAGATAGTCGCAGCATGGAGGGACATAACTATTTTGGGCTCTAAAATCAGAATACCAAATGCTTATTCCGAGTGTCAAAATTATTTTTTCCAAAGATTCACTGGCTCATAGCAAAGCATTCAAAGCAGTCATGAAAAACACTTAACATGTTTCTTCACCAACAACAATTGACAGTTTTTCATGAAATTTGGTGCACAGCCTCCATAGACCAACATCTATCATAAATGTATCCAGAATTTTGATATGTTAAAACATGGCAGAATAAGGAGCCAATAAGATTTAATGTGGGCATAGCTTATCACAAAAATACAAATAACTTTTGAACACAAAGTTGAATCATCACATCTTTGCTTTGCTAAACCAAGGATTCCACTCAGTCAATATGTGGTGTTAATGCAGGGAAAATGGCTCTAATTCATGAACCAAATGACCAAACAACTTGAAATTATGTATGCAGTGTCTATGCACCAAAACTTCAAAAAACATGGCTGGAATCAGCCAGTCAAAATTCAGCAGTCATCACGAATTTGCCTGAATAATACATCATGGCCACCAGATTGTATATTGAAAATGCAATTTCGCATTAAAAAATAAATAAAAAAAGTTTATTTGCCTACTAACAAAGAATGTTAGTGCTCCCTTCACACAGAGAGCTGACCAAAGGTAAAAGGTCACTGCTTCCTGATCTTCAGAGCAAATTCACTTTACTTTCCCTGCAAGATAAGTCTCACTTTGAGAACTAATAAGCAAAAACAGAATAAATTCCCAATTCCCCACAGGCTCGGCGAAATGAGCTGATTTAGCTCAGATTCGGTCTGTCTGTGCTTCAAAACTCACCGGTGGCTGGACGTCAGTGAGCTGGCAGGCTGTTGTGAGGGAAGTCCAACAAACAGGAAGTAACTAAACAGGAAGTGGTTCTCCAAAAACCCGTCCTCCGTATGGACATGACCCAGACACACCCCTCCTGGGTACCTTCGCGTGGCGCACGAGCCGCGGACATCATTATGGCACAGGCATTCCACTGGAGAACCCTGGGAAGAGGGAGGGACAAATCAGTCAGTCAGTCAATCAATCAATCAGTTAATCAGTCAAATGAACAACCAATAGATCAAGTACACCAACTGATGAATAGTTAGAATGAGAATGGGTCTTTTTAAAAGGCGGTTTTAATACCTATTCTGAGTGTACAATGAGAATCCATTAGGCCCAAAACTGTGCCATAATAACATCAAGTCTAGCAACCTTACAAAATGGCACCTGGGTCCTCAAAGCAGTCCACCTCCACAACCACTTTTCTAGGTGATTTGATTCGCTGTGCCTGAAACACCACTGTGGTTGACAGCGACAGCCTCACCCTAAAACCCTCCATGGGCCTAATCAAGGCCAGACAGCCAATCACCACTCAGACCGCAAGCACCTTAGGGACTACAACCGAGACTAATGATGCGTTTAATACTGGGGACGGCGTGTGTGATCAACATCATTACATTACTGGTTTGTGCCGTAGCCGCATACACTGACTTAGAGACATAGAACATAGCTTACATCAGGGGTAGTTAACATTAGCTTTTGGACAGAGTACATGCAGGTTTTTGTTTCCACCAATTACTCTGGCTAAATGTGCTAATTGGCTATACACCAGCACTGGTTGACTCGTAGATTAGATCACAGTAAGACGTTGCATACAGGGACACAAGAGCAGTCACTGGCTGTCATTAATGCGCTTATCAAGTAAATTACTAAAATGACTGGTGTAAATATTAGGGCTAATTAAATAATGAAAAAATTAAATAAACAGAAACGGATATAGGCCTCATTTCTCACCTATGGCTTACATGATTATATATGTTGCCTTCAAATAGCTGGAGACTTGATCGAGAAATTCAGGTTAGGTTTCTTTCAAAGGTAAAGCCACAATATTGAACATTCCTGTCAAGATTTGAACATGCAATAATCAGGTCGCACTACTAGTTTCTTTATCCTTACTAAACACTTCTGTCCAACAGACAGTTGTGCTGTTCTATCAGTGCCTGTCATGGAAATGAAGCACTACCACTAGGCTTTTAATGTTCAACTTAATTTCCCAGCAACCCCCATCCCTTCTTGTTTCTTCAGCTACGCGGAGACAACATGGTCGGCCTCATCAAGAGACACTCAGAGCAGGATAGATCATGAGGCAGAGCGACAGATGGTGGGGAGGAGAGGTACTACTCAGAATGTGTGTGTATCTGCCTGTAAATCTACTAGTCGGTTTTCATTTCAACCCTAATTTGGCATCTGCTTCTAATAATGAGCAGCTCAATGAGATCTCTAGTTGTTGAATGGCGTGTGCTTTGTTAGGGTTGGAGTGGAAACCTACTGGACGATAGATCTCCAGGAACAGGGTCGGACAGCCCAGGTGCATGCAGTCTGTCTTTCTCCTGTCCCGCCACCAGGGGGCACCTGAGCTCACCTCCCAGCTCCTCTCAGTGCGTTTGATTTGGACCAGGACCCGGGGGCCCAGGACAGGCTGAGCCGGGCTGCCACGACAACCGCCCCTTTGTCCCGCTCGCGGCATCAGAGCAGCCCGGTCCGAGACGCGGCCAAACACGCCCGCGCCCCAACGCGGCAGGTCAACCGCCAGTTAACCCCCTGCTGCGCCAACCCAGATCCCACAAATCAACCGCCATTCCGGGCCAAAAGTGTCTTAGACGAGGGGAGAATATAAAAATAGCATCCTGCATGTGCCCAGAACAGCCAGAATCATACGTGTCACACGAGAGAGGGCGACTGTGAGTTGGCCAGACACCATATTAAGTCGCTTCGCTTTTGTTCTAATCAAGCAAAACCTTCTGCATTTCCACATTTCTACATTTTATATTTCCATCACCATCAAGACATATCCGTGTAGGTTGTAAATACGAGTACAAGCCAAAAGCACATTGATTGGAAAATGCACTGAACTCACTCATTGCATCACCATATTTACTCAGAGTGGACACAACGGCCCTCTATTTTTACGCCAGTGACAAACTCGCACAAGCTAATGGACACATCTGCTGAGTAATCTGGCACCGGCTCTGAACAATCCCAGCATTCTTTGCATATGGCCCTGTCGCTGTCTCTGGTGAGTAGAGTAATCGATGAGCGGGCTGAGGAGTAAAAATAGAAAGTGGGATGGTCAGAGAGAGAGAGAGAGAGGGGCAGACAGACAGACGGACGGACAAAGGGAGAGAAAGAGAGCGAGAAAGAGAGAGAGCAGTCACTGCCACCCTCTTCCTGGGTGACATGACTGAGCGACTTCACTGTCCTTTCAGCCTGGCTTTCAAACAGGGCTGTGTAAGTTTGATCAGGAACTGTGAGTCAGTGAGTCAGTGAGTCAAACAGGACATGCCTGACACCTCCCTGTCTCTCTCTCTCGCTCTCTCTTTCTCTGTCTCCCATCCCCTTTCTCTCTCTCCGCCTCCTCGTTCCCCCTTTCTCTCTCTCTCTCTCTCTCTCTCTCTCTCTGTCTCATACGCCGGCGCAGCGTCTCCTGGGGGAGAGGTGTTCATTGTCTTTCATTAACGGCAAGCCTCGGCTACATGACAAAGCAGACAACTGTAGGAATCTGAATTGCGATTAGCATATAAAGTGAAATGACGATATTGCTATCTGTCAGTGGGGGCGGGGGGGGGGGGGGGTGAGAGGGAGCAAGATGAAAAGAGGGGGACGAGCTCAGAGCCCAAACGCGAGATCGGTTTGCAAGGACGTGGGCAGGGCTGTTATCTAGGGGAGCACACGACCATGAAAGGAAAGGCCTGACAAGCAATCTTACACAAAAACCACGCACGCACACACACACACACACACACACACACACCTCCTCCTTTCCCTCCTTCATCCAATTTCACCACTGTAATTACTCTCCTCTGACAGGTGTGTTCCTGCACCCACAAACACACACACTCACTCACACACAGTCAAGCACATACACTCTTACCCATTCTCACACACATGCACTCTCACTCATTCACACACACATGTAGGTGCACATCTCCTCAAGAAATGCTACTCCCCCCAGCTACCCTATGAAAAAAAAACCCAGGCAAAACCCCTAACCCCTAAATATGCGAGCACATGCAAACACAGCTTCTCTAGACTATTAATCAAATACATACTGAGTCTGTTGCATGCATATTCTCACTCTCTCTCTCTCACACACTCACACACACACACACACACACACAGCCTCAGGACAGAGAGCACCAGCTGTGGCTTCTAAACGGCCGGTTCCTAGAAGAGGCAGAGGCAGCAGAAGCTCCAGAGACAGTTGGCTCAGACACAGGGGTGAAGGTTATTTAGAGTCACAGCAAGGTAACTCCAAAACACAGGAATCACCTAATTACACGGTTTTCAGGTTTGGAGAATAGGGCAGACCAATCAAAACTGGTTCAGACCCTCTCTATTGACTAAAAGACGAGCTAACGAGCACACACTCTCCTCGGGGTCTGCAATCGAGCGGTTCTGCTGACCGGTCATGCCTATTTCTGATCCGGCTGTAAGTAAGCAGCTGGCTGTAAACTCTGGTCTAGCCACTGTGAAATGTGGCAAATCCATACTCCCCAAAGGTTTTAATTACGCCTGGATGAACGCCATCTCTCTATCTGTCTCTCTCTCTCTCTGAGCTGACGGGGCTGAATTGGTTCCTTTTTTGTTGGTTTTGTTTCTTTCCCTTTTATTTTAGATTATGGCTTGTTTTTGGATTGCTGCGGAGTGATTAAGACTGTGTGACTAATAAAAACGGGATTTTAAAAGCGTCTCTCTCTGTCTCTCACCCTCTCATCATACAAGCCTAGCAGTTTAACAGAATCATTTGAACTGGAGATTTTCTTTTGTGCTGCTGCTTGTCTTTTCACACATAAAAGTGCAACTTTATTAATTAATTAATAATGAATCACGAACAGCCTGGTTGCCGATAACCCGGTCCCCAGAAGTGTGGTGAAACGTGTCGGTGCCAGTGTGAGTGTGATGTAGAGCAGACTCAGCCACGTGTGTGGTTCTGGTCACGGTTACTGTGCGTGGGTATTGTCATAGGAGACTGGTCCTCGGTGAGAAAGCGTGGGAGTGTGTTTATTTGATTCTCCTCGCTGGCAGAGTGGTCTCGGCTGACCCTGTTAGTCATCTGTCTGTCTGCACTGAAGAGGATGCAGGTCCCCCGCCTGTGTGTGAGCAGTTTGTGTGTGTGTGTGCGTGTGCGTGCGTGCGTGCGTGTGTGCGTGCGTGCGTGTGTGCGTGATTGCGCCCACGCTTGTCTGTGTATATGTGCGTGCATGTGTGTGAATGTGTGTGTGTGTGTGTGTGTGTGTGTGCGTGTGTGTGTGCGCGCGTGTGTGTGTGCGCGCGCGCTGCGCGTGTGTGTGTGTGTGTGTGCGTGCGTGTGTGTGCGTGATTGCGCCCACGCTTGTCTGTGTATATGTGCGTGCATGTGTGTGAATGTGTGTGTGTGTGTGATTGCACCCATGCTTATACATGTGTGTGGGTGTGTGTGTGTGTGTGTGTGTGTGTGTGTGTATGTGTTCATTATCTGTTGTCAGACACACTGCCCGGTCGGAAACGCAGCTCTCATTTCTAATTTAGACTCGGCCTTGAGTGGCCGTCTCGTGTAACCACCCCCGGATAATGGCACAGGTGGGAGAGATAAAGGTGTTTTAAAACACTGTGGCCTGGAAAAAAAAGTGGCAAAATCCAAGCGGAAAAATAAACAGGGGCGTGCTGTAAAAGTGTGCACAGCAGGCACGAGAGACCAGCATAAGTGTCTGAAATAGCTTGTAGGATTTCACTGGCAACATTACAGCTGAAGAAACGACAAGTGCCGTATCGATGCAAATCTGAATCCCCAAAAGGCGTTGGGGTGGGGAATGGGAGGTCTCCACCACAGCTAAGACAGCGCTAGCTGACAGTTCAGAGGTCAGAGGTCAGGAGTTCAGGTGGGTTGGTCACACTGTAACAGCTGACAGGCATTTATCTTCGGAGCCAACAAACCAAAACATGAATAATAGGAGGTTGGTGAATGTTAGCTGAGCACTGACACAGCTGTGTGAAAGGGTCTCCACGGAGTCTTTCAGCAAGGTGAGGGACTCACATTTTTACTGGAACATTCTGGGAGCTGTCACTGTAATCAACACCAGCAGTTTTCCCATAACTGGTGCCCCGATCTCAGTGCCAAAATTTCCAGCAGGAAAAGAATGAAGCTGCCCAGACAGGATGGATATACGTGCAAAAACAAATGAGCACACACTCATCCACACACACACGCACACACACACTCATCCACACGCACACACACACACATTCATCCACACACACACACATTCATCCACCCACACACACACACACACACACACACACTCATCCACCCACCCACACACACACACACACACACACACACACTCATCCACACACACACACACACACACACACACACACACACACACTCATCCACACACACACGTACACACACACACGGCCATCTTGTCCTTCCCATCTCAGGATAACGATAGGGTGTCGTGAACTCCTCCCCCCTGCAGGGGGTGCTGTCCTGCCAAGCCTATGCACCTTCTAAACACCACCAAAACACCCTGTTCATCGCCATGGAGACAACAGAGTACAGAGTCCCAACATCGACTCTGCTTCCCTCCCTGTGACCACCAGAAACATTCCAATTCGATGCATCATCTGTATATCGTTCATGGGGCCTGACCAAGCCCAACGGATGTTCTGAACAGTGACACAGCACCGTGCTGCTCCAACCAGAGCCTCTGACAGTAAAGATCAGTGCAGCTGTTGGGCCCTTGAGCAAGGCCCTAAACGCTAGGTTGCTCCAGGGGGGACTGGCCTCTGCTTAGTCTAACCAATGTAAATCTCGTAGGATAAAAGCGTTAGCTAAACAATAACGGGGGTTATAGGCTCATAATACGCGAGGGGACAGCGGATACCGGTGTCTGTCCGAGCAGGTGCCAGGTGCTAAGCCAACAGGTGAGGAGGTGCAAGGAGGTGACAGGAGGGCAGAGGGTGAGGAGAGGGGCGGGGGGCAGCCTCCTCTACTGGGTGGGGGGAGGGAGGGGGGCGTATCTGCTTCCTCCAGGACTTTACCACCTCTTACGCAAGGGCCGGATTGTAAAAGGTTAACAGGGTGCACGCCGTGGTGTTGAGCTGGGGCGGGGGGCTTGGTGACTGGTCCAATTTGCTTCAACTGACAAAGTAGAAATGACTAGCTGATGAATAACAACCGACAGTGTGCTATTTGTGGGTGATACAAGCTGGTTTTCACAACGTACTGTGTTTTAGATCATATTACTCTTAAGGGAGAAGATTAAATTAAATGCAATAAAATCTTCAGCATTGACCCAGCTATGAGGCAGTCCACGAGGAATTAAATGTATGCGGTTTGATTTAACACTCTTTTTGCCGTGTACTTTCAATGGTTTTAAAACGTGTTCACAG
Organism: Conger conger; assembly: GCF_963514075.1. Taxonomy (NCBI): domain Eukaryota; kingdom Metazoa; phylum Chordata; class Actinopteri; order Anguilliformes; family Congridae; genus Conger; species Conger conger. Next base: position 16,460,358 of record NC_083770.1, on the reverse strand, counting down.
GAAGCACAGATGGTCTATAAACGGAGTTAACAAGGGGGATCTGGTTCCTCTTCAGTCCTGTCTATCACCGACTGCAGTCTTCAGACAGGGAAGTATCACCTATAGCGCAGTGCATATGTATTGGGACTGTGACATTTTTTGTTGTTTTGGCTCTGTAGTCCAGAACATGGGATTTGAATTTAAACAATGAATATGAAGTTAAAGTGCAGACACCGACTGCCTGGTGGATTTGCCACCAAATGGGGACACTACATATTAAAAGGTCATTCTTACAAAGGTCACCCAATATGGATGCAGATATGCTGAAATTACAGCTGCCAGTCTCTACTTGAACCCCATATTCACCGTTTCATTTCAAATCCAATGTGCAGGAGTATAGAACCAAAGCAACCAAAATTGTGTCGACGTTCAAATACTTACGCACTGTATTTACGTTGTCAAAAGTGGGTGGGGGATAAACTAACAACCCAAACAAACGGAAAAGGATTTGGGGGACATATTTAGGGAGCCCCCATCAGCGGTGAGGTGAAAGTGGGTGGACGGGCAGAGGGGGTTTGCCATGGTGCATCCCGCCCCCTACCCGGCACCAGGCCTAGGAGTAAACCGCTCAGGTGCCTGTCACAGCCCATGGAGCCTGTGATTGGATTAGGAGGGTGGCCCCCAGCTCAAGACTGACAGGCCTCCTGAGACCCGGGTGCCCCCAGCCGGTCTGTAATCCAGCCCCACCTTGACCCTCCCCCCCCCCCACGGCCCTTAAGGTCAGTGTCCAAACGACTCTCGCCCGCACACGCATTCTGCAGTTCACAGTGTCGGGGTCCTTCAGGTAAAAGTGTTCAGGGTGCAGGGCCTGCCCGCGGTTTCTCCTGCTACCAGCGGGCCGGGCTCCAGTGGAGAAAGTAAAGGCTAAAAACCTGACGCTTCAGCGCCAAAATCAAGATGGTGGAAGCAACCAGGACCAACAATGACCTCTCGCAGCAACCAGGCCAACACCCCAAAACAGAGAGAGAGACAGACAGAGAGAGAGAAAGAGACAGAGACAGAAAGACTGACAAACCGAGACAGAGAGAGAGAGAGAGAGAGAGACAGAGAGAGCAGTGAAACCTAGATGGGGGGCTTTCTTGAATTTATATCATTGCATTGCTCCTTTGAATGGGAGACTCTTTATCTCGCAGCACACACACACACACACAGACACACACAGACACACACACACAATAATCATACTGGTCCCCTCCACCAATAACCACTCTCTCTCTTTCATATCTAGAACACATCACACATTCACTGCATTGACTTACCTTCCTTAAAGAATGGAAAACGCCCCTCTCTCTCTCACTCTCTCACACTCCCTCTCTCTCTGTCCTTTCCTCTGCTCCGCCACTTCCTCCTGTTACAGACGGTTTTGGGCTATTTCTCCCCCAGTTCTCCTCTCTTCCTCCCTCCCCTCCTTCCTTCCCTCTGGCTGACGGGGTGAGAGCACAGGGCTGGCAGGCGTGGTGTCGGTTCCCTAAAAAGGATGTCCAGAGAAATGCTGCTTAGAGCGGCCTCCCCAAACGCATTCACCAGCCTGGGCTGTCAGTAACTCAGAGCCTCCCAGCTATTCTGGTATTCCCTGCTCATACACACACACACACACACACACACACTTACAGAAACACACTCATTCACACACGCACGCACTCACACACACACACACCGGAACAAAATATGCCACACACTTCACCAGCCTACCCTCTCTCTCTCTCTCTCTCTCCCTCCCTCCCTCCGTTTCCCCTCAGCTTGTACACAATGAAAGCGGTTCACAGTTGCAGTCTCCCCCTTTCCCTCCCCCTCTATCTCTTTCACTTTCAATCAGCCCCTCTCTCCCTCTTTCTCCCCTTGCTGCCACTTTTTTTCTCCTGTTCTCTCGCTCTCTCTTTCTCTCTCTCTCACTCACCTCTCTCACCGGCTGCAGCTCCACTTTGCCCTTTCAGCTGATTTCCAGCCAGCTGATAAATGCAAGCCTGCCCTGTCAGCACTGAGCACACACCAGCAGGGAGCAGGGAGAGCAGCCCCCGAGGCTCCCGATTGGCTGGCGGCCGTGGGCTGGCCACTGTGACTCTGCCCTGATTGGCCCGGGAGGCGAAGTCAGTCAGCGATGCAGCGGAGAGTGGAGGCTCCGCCCACCTGCTCTGCCAGTTCTGCAGAAGAGCAGCACACACACACACACACACACACACACACACACACACAGTAACGTGTGCGTTCCCACAGCAGGGGCAGCACACAGGCACAGAGAATGGAGAGGCAAGCACATGCCTCCAGTTGGTAATCCACACACACACACAACACACACAGGTACTCCATCGTGTCTCAATCCCTGAACTCCACACCCAGAAAGACAGCAGGTTTAGACAAGTGTTGCCAAACTTCATCTGTATTTGCCCCATAGAGGGGGACCGATTTCTCTTTACTGTGCTGTGACGTACCCTCCCATCTGTTTGCATATAAGACTGGTGGATTTTATTCAGGCCAGGTTGCTGTTTGAGCTTGGGGCAAAGACACAGCACAACAGCTGAATGTGCTCAAAGACCAGGCACAGTGGAGCTCCTAACATATGCGGGAAATTAACCTATCATATGGTGACAGCCTCTACTATGTCTTATATGTGATTTATGCAGTAGAGCTAAGAGAGGGAGAGAGAGAGAGAGAGAGGAGAGAGAGAGAGGAAGAGAGAGAGAGAGAGAGAGAGATGAGAGAGAGAGAGAGAGAGAGAGAGAGAGAGAGAGAGAGAGAGAGAGAGAGAGAGAGAGAGAGAGAGAGAGAGAGAGAGAGAGAGAGAGAGAGAGAGAGAGAGAGAGAGAGAGAGAGAGAGAGAGACAACATTGCAGCCAGCTCAGACCCTTGCATTTGTTCAGCCAATCCTTTAAGCCAATAAAATCAATTACACTTGCGATTCCTCCAGCCCATGAAGCATAACAGGTTGCATTTTTTATACATTTCTGCTCACAATATTTGTGAGAAGGAAGTACAACACCAGCTGCTGCTACTACTTTCTCCAACATAGACGTAATATTACTGAGAGACACGTTAATGAAACGGCACTTCACAGATTTACAACGCTATGCCTTTAAGGGCTCCCTCTCCTTTTCATCTATACATGGCATTTTGTGGGTGTGGCCCAGCCCCCCTTTAGGTCCGCCCTCTATGTGAATCTAAATGCAGCTTGGAACACAGAGCAGGAAGGAACAGTATCTTCACACACCAGACACAAGCATGCACACATACACACACACATACACACACATGCGTGCGTGCACACACACACACGTACACATACACACGCCCACACTTAACTATTCGTACTTGCTGTACTTATTCAACTCGCCTGATTACCCTCTATGGTAAGCTTCCCACACACACACACACACACACACAGACACAAAACAAGTACAATTTCTGGAAGTATGCCCAAATACACACACTGAGGTAATCAGCAAAAAACAGCTTGCACCCAAAGTTCCATACATTTTCAGATGGTGGAACAGGCTTATCTCATTCGTTTGAACATGACACACGCACACGCACACACGCACACACACACACATGCACACAGGCCCTGAACACAATCATGTGAATTCTGCTGTTTAGACTAAACTTGTGAGGGCCATCCAGCTGGTACTACCTTGCAGTAAACACAAGCAGAAATGCGCAGAAAAATGATAAATCTCCAGGAAAAAGGCAGGAAGCGAAACACCCAGGGACAGAAAAACAAGCCCGTCTGATTTCACGGTTAGCAGAGCGACGACAGGCGGAGCCCTTTCTCAGACGCTTTTCAGAAACCGGCCACAAAAGTTCAACTCTGGGAGAAAGGAGCTGAAAGACGCTCATTGTCCCCGTCCCTTTTTGAAGAGGACTTGCAAACACGGACCGGCTTTATGACCGTTCATTGCCGGTCCGACCCAATTAGGGAGACCGGGCTGATATGATGCAAACAGACGCAACGGTACAGAGACGCTGTCACACGCTGGAGCGGTGTGTCCCTGCAGCGAACGGGGGGTGGGGATTAGAGAGACACAGGGAATCCCACTGTAATCGGGCACACTGGGGGGGGGGTTAGTGTCAGCGTCAGTCACCCAGTGAGCTTGGCGCAAGGCAGGGTGCAGTAGCTCTTAACACCTGGTTTTAACTGCACTCTCCGCTTCCCTTTCTCCCATTTCCAACCCCTCCACACCGCCTGGTTTTTACGGGCCTCGTTCAAAAGTGTATTCGGACTCGATTGGACACAGACCATGTTAACCCAGCCCATGGTCCAGACCGAGACCTGGGTGAAATAAGTCATTGTTTCAGACTCAAATACTTTTCAAGGCTTTACTGAGCCTGTCTGGTGTATCGGAACCTATGAAATACTCTCAAAAAGTTGCAAAGCCCTCCTTCTGGTCCTCTCGGTTGACTCAATTGCACCAGGCAAGATCATTCGATCACAGAAAAGTATTTCAAGCCTAAAGAATTAGCCTGCGTATTCGGCACAGGTCTGTTCTGAAATTAACTCCAAACTCTCGGATTGTGCAGAGAACCGAACCCACGTTCCACAGGACCCACCGTGACTCACAGCACACCAACACTGCCCTCCATTCTGCGGAGAGAGAACTTCCCACAAAGGCCTCCTAGGCACCAATCTCTATCTCTTCCCCCCACATCTTCTTTATACTCTGATTGTCAGCTGTTATTGGTTATATGTTCATTGGTCAATTTGCAACCTGTAGACAGGTATCAGGGATATAGTACTAAATATGCACATTGTGAAAGTAATGATATTTATCATTTATAATTTGTTATTTAGCTGACACTTTTATCCAAAACGACTTACAGTTCATTAGACTAAACAGGGGCCAAACCCCTCTGGAGCAATGCGGGGTTAAGGGCCTTGCTCAAGGTCCCAACAGCTTATTGTGGCAACAACGATGCTTGGGGGGAGAAGCCTTCAAACGTGCCTCACTGACATACAGCCAGAGAAACCACTCCTAGTGCTCGCTGAACAGAGAAGACACAGAGAAACCTGCTTTTCCATCAGATCATTCTGATGCCTGACCAAGAGAGGAAGAGAAAGGGATAGAGAGAGAAAAAGAGGTGGGAGAGAGGGAGAAAGGAAGAGAAAGTAAGGGAGGAAGAGAGAAATAGGACAGAGAAAGTTAGGAGATAAAGAGGGAGTGAGAGACAGACAGAAAGATAAAAGAGGGGAAGAGAAAGAGGGAGTGAGAGACAGAGAGAAGGATAAAAAAAGGGGGGAGAAAGAGGGACAGAGAGATAAAGATGGGAGGGAGAGAGAGAGAGAGAAGAGAGAGAGAGGCAGAGTGTTAATTAAGGACAGGCAGTGTTATCAAAATAGAAAAGAGGCCCTTGTATGACCCCTCCAAGGGGGCGGGGTTAAACCAAGGCCACACCCTGACACAGAAAATGAGAGCAGCAGTGCGAGACAGGAAAAAAACTAGAGAGAGAGAGAGAGAGAGAAACTATCAGCAGGCTTCGCATCAAAGAGGAGCACTTTACATACCTTTCCTGTTTCACACAATTACCTCTTTCTGACTCATCGTCAGAAAACAGCAACTCAAAACAGAAAGAAACAGAGCTCTACTTTACCCTGCTGAAAAAAACAGCTCAAGCTATGTTTTGAAACAGCAGGCAGCTGGTTGACCAGTTCAGACCAGCTCCATACTCAACAAAGTTAGACCAGCTCAAGGTTTTGAAACAGCTGGTAGCTCGTCATTTCAAGTTGGTCATAGCTGGATTTTACACCAGGGTAGCAATAGTTCAAGAATCAGAATGAAACACGCTTTTCCACCAACTGCTCTCTCAGGGTTTACATAACTGAGAAAGCATAATGTTGGATGCAGTTTCACTAAGGCTTGAAGACACATCGGATCGTAATCTGTAATCGGTTGACTTTTTATCCTTTTTTGACTGCTTTAAGTCACAGCCTAGCCTAAATCGTGAGGATTTAAACAGAGGAACAGCAATTATTTTCCACGCTCAATGACACTAAATTGATTTCTTACTTCAAAGTGATGTTGTAGTACATGACAGCTGAGATCAACTTCACAGGTATTCAGGTCAATAAATACAATCTATATATATATTGCCACTCAGCCAACACACACACAATCTATCTCCACATTAACACACTCCAATTTCACATTAACACCTCTCACCCCCCCCCAAACACAAACCCCATATAAATAAATAAACACATGAATGCACATGAATGCATACACACACATATCCCTTATGTAAACACACACACACACACACACACACTCAAATCTCTGCCAGAGTACTGCACAAAGCTGTGCTCAGCTACATGAAATGCAGCTGCAGCCACCGTCTGGAACGCAACCAAAAGATGGCATCTCCCGCACAGGGGAGTACGGGGGCAGGCAGGGTGGAGCGTGACACCACAGAACCTGTTCGGCCGCTGTGCATCCTCCAGTCTCACCTCGGGTTACGGAACCAGACGAAAACTGGAAGGTCAGAGGTCAGAAAATGAAGCTGTACACAAAGGATGGGTGCACGCCACCATTTCACATCGTCACCGAACTCCGGCGAGTTTATGACCGCGTCGTGCCCCAGTGCGCCAGCCAGACCGCGGGACGACAACGCTGTGCGCCGCTATAGCGAGAGCATCAGATCCCGCAAAATGGCCGCTCCGGAATGTTCCAGGGCAGTCAGGCTGACCTCCGGGGCCTTCTGCCGGTCAAACCCTACCCGAGGCACACGGTCCAGATGAGACCCGGTCCACTGCGGAGAACCGTCTGTTGCTCGGCGCTCTGTACACTGCTAAAGCAGTCTCTCTTAAGTGTTTTAAGGTTGTAATGAGACTGAAATCTCAAATCTTACTTTCTCTCAAACAGAAAATGTAAGCTTGATTGATAGTTACTGTTTTCTTACTACGTTGGCAAATCAAACTTGGCTATATTATTGTATCACTTAGCAAAGAAAGTAATAGAAATAAGAAAAAAATGTATGTTTAAATATAACACAAAGATTTTGCTGAGATACCACGGATATCAAAGTCACTCTCGTCACAAGCGACCGTGACCGTGTTCACAGACACCTGCAGGAGCACTCTGCTTCTCCAGGCCCACAGAGCCCCTCGCCGGTCCAGGGAAAGTGTGGGAATGTGATCCGAGGCTCTCCCAAACTGGGAATACAAACATTCCCGGGAAAGGGAAAAAAAACAAAAAACCCCACAGCGGACCGCACAGCTGCGCACACTTTCAGGGACGCGTCTTTGTAGTGTGAATTAAAAGCCCGTTTCTCCATCAAACTTCAAATGGAGGAATTACCTTCTGCGCTGGGGTTGTCTTACGTGGGGGAGAGTGGGTCTGTCGGCAGGACATCAAACGGGCAGCGCGGCGCAAGCTTCTCTCTTTATCAGCGACTTCAAACGAGCTTGCTCCTCTGAGCTCCGATTATTCCTCTCTGGCTGGCGAGCTGCACTGCTAACCGAATTAGCACACACTTCTACAGGTCCGGCGGCCGCCCTGCCGCAATTAAATAAGCACAGAGCAACAGAGCAGCTCCATTCTGAAAGTAGGATGAAGTGTAATTATGGTTCAAATGTGCCCATTTTCCTCTTTTATTGAAAGTAACACTGCGCACTAACACGGTAACACGCCAGTCCGACCGCACTGCAGTGGAGGGACACGGGGAGTAGCGGTGTGGGTTTGCGCTGTTCGGCTGTAGGAGTGAACGGCTAGTGAGACCCTTTCTGCTGTGAGACACTGCTGTTCGTCTGCAGGCTGCAGTTTGGGCTGCAAGGGACCGGAATGTTCTGCAGTATGTGTCTGTGTGTCTTGTGTGTGTGTGTACATGTGTCTGTGTGTGTGTGTGTGTGTGTGTGTGTGTGTGTTCAGGCTGCAATTTCGGCTGTAATGCCATATGAGGGACTGGAATGTTCTGCAGTGTGTGTCTGTGAGTGTGTGCGTGTGCGGGCGTGTGTGAGTGTGTGTGTGTGTTCAGGCCGCAGTTTGGGGCTGTACCGCCAGGCCAGGGACTAGAATGTTCCGGGAGAACATGAGCCGTGTTCATCGTGACTGGCACTTCGGTCAGCCACAGGAAACAGCCCCCCCGATTCTCCACATTCCTCTCTCCTCATCGCTGCGTGTGTGTGTGTGTGTATGTGTGTTTGAGAGAGCGAGGGCGAGCAAGAGAGAAAGTTTGTGTGTGTGTGTGTGTGTGTGCATGAGCTGTGCTCAGTTTCAGCAGCCTGGACATACAAAGCAAGGTCCTAAAAATACAAAAAGTTAAGTCACGGTTACAAGACAAAACTCTTGTTGAGGTTGTGGTTTAGTGTATGTGTGCATGAACAATCTGTAACATGATCTAAGTGCAGGGTGCACACTTAGGTAACTACATGAAAGCTTGCCCTTGTTCCTTCTTTCTGTTCTGTCTAAAAAAGGAACAAATAAATGTGTGTGAGTTGAGTTCACAAGCGTGAAATGCCGGAGCCTTTAACGTACACTGGCTCAGAGACACAGGCCAGGGGAGAAAGCCGTATCGTGCCAGCTCACAATTTTCACAAATTACACGGCAGTAACCGAACCACGCGCTACTGCCACCCGACAAAGCCCTTCGCAGAAAACTAAAACCTGCGCGAACGACGTCTCGGGCCGCGTGAAACCTGACACACGGGCGCCTCGTCCACAAAGAGCCGGCCCCGGCGCTCAGCGAGCGGTAATGAAGAGGTAAGTGAGGCCAGTCCCCGCGGCGACTGGTCTGCTGAGAAATGTCATCGGCGTGAGTCGGGCAGCTTGAGAAAGCCGAGGCTGGCGATGTATACGCCACACATCGTCGCGTATCATCGAGGCGCAGGCGCCCGAGGCTCGGCCCCCAGCGCCGCGCACATGGCGCTGCCCTCACCTCTACCCTGGCGCCTCTCCCAAACTCCCGAATTCCTCTCCGCGGGAAAATATTCCTTCGCGGCGCGGTCCGAGTTATCCGAGTTCACGAACACGACTTACGACCGGTGTAGCAAGTTGAGCTATTTTAAGCTATTGAGCAGATTTGAAAAAAAAAGAGAAAACGAAAACAAAACAATATTGCGATCGTTATTATTTTAATTGGGTCATTTAGCAGGGGCTGGCACTGGATGGAAGCGATCGATACGGGGCGCTGAATGAAGCGCCTTTATCGGTTAGCCTCGCCCGTTGCTAACTGTCGAGCGGCGTGCCTGTAAATCACACCGCTGGCTGAAGGCCACTGTAGGGAGACTCGGAGGAGAGGGGCGGCAACGGCAGATATTAGCGAGCGCCCGTTATAAATCTCCTACGCGTGTCACTGCGCCGTGTGTGAGCGCAGGCTCCAGCAGTGTGCAGCCGTGTGTGCCCGCACCTTGTGGCCTAGTTCGTAATGGTTTGTGGGGAATCTTTTGTTTTGTAATGGGCAGGGGTGAGGAATGTTTTTGTATTAAGAAAATAGGAAGAGAGCTGTGGTATCTGAGAGCGATGAAAGGCTGGCTGAAAGATCGCACAAGGACTGAGCCTGGAGTAATGGAGACAAAAAAGGAGTGAGTTTGTGTGTGTGTGTGTGTGTGTGTGTGTGCGTACATGTCTGTGCATGTGTATATGCATGTGTGTTTGCACCTGAGTGTGTGTGTACATACAGGTCTGTGTATGCACATATGCGTGTGTGTGTGCACCTGTGTGTGTGTGTGTGTGTGTGTGTGTGTGTGCGCGCGCATGTGTGAAACACACAACAAGGGTAAGCCATACCACCCAGTCATCACATTCAAGAGTCCAATGGGATTCAATGCCCTTAATATTTCATGGTAATGCTCATTCATACCACACCTATAATTAGATGTCCTCATATGGACTTTTTAAGGAATATATTTGCAGTGGCACTCTAATTATGTTATTCATACCTAAGTGCACCACAGCTTGTATTTTTTATAAATGCAGAAATGTCAGCCCCTAATTTAGGGAACATGTATTTTTAAATGCATTACAGCCATTTATACCCCACAGGGGATCACGAGACTATAAACCCAGTCCACAAATGCCTTGTAAATGGTGAGTATTATTTATAATTATAGTTAGGCCGGAAGCAGGGGCCTTGCCTGTTCTTCCTGGCTGGAGGAGGGCTTGCTTTGCGTGGGGTGTGTGCTGGCCGGGCTGTTGGGACAGACAACAGGGGCAGGCCTCATCCAGCCACAAACAGAAGAGCAGTGATGTCTGAGGCAGGCCAAGGAAAAATAAAAGCACTACCCTGTATGGGTTTATAATTAGAATAAAATACAACAGAAAAGCACTGTGTGTGTTTAATCGCTGAGTATAATGAAGAAATTGACTGAAAATACAATTTATTTCAGCGTGATCAATGTAGCAGTGCAAGTCAATATAAGATTACTGCAAGAACAATGATATTGTGAAAAATATTTTAAAACGTGTTTATGTCAATAGACTTATGCTCGTAATTGCAAGTGTCAAGATCGGCTCCAGGTCCACGGGCTGACTATCTGATGAAACTTACAAGCAACATTGATGAATCTGAAATCGAGACTAATCAAGTTTTTTGTTCTGTATCCGTGAGGGGATTTACATTTAAGGCCCTTTTTCGAATTAGGGTTGGGACTGAAAAAACCTCGGAGTGCAATTAAAGAGTAAACCAAACGGCCAGGAAAAATCCATCCGTCACCCCCCGATGCCAGTGGGCCCTGGACAAGAGGGGCCTACAGCGGGCATCTGACGGGCGGGACGGTAATGACCCGTTTACATGGCGGTATTGACGGTCTAGGCCGTGCAATCATTTCCATATCCATCAAAAGGCTGCAGGATTCGACAAACGTAATCAAGCATGTCCCAATCCCATAACCGCCCAAGCCTCTTGGAAACAGAACGGGCCTACAATGCAGTATATTGTAAACACGACGGCTTTTTGGAAAGTATAGCCGAGTGATAAATATGTTTTATCGCTGAAAACTGAAATGGAATAATAATTTTAAAAAACATCAGAAAGTGATTTGTCCCTTTAAGCACTTAAACCTACCCAGGGTGCTTCAGTCTTGTGCTGGTGGCACAGCACCAGCAGTGGGCTCTGAGTCAAGTACACTTCCTCAATAGCCATCTTGTGTGTGTGTGTGTGTGTGTGTGTGTGTGTGCAAGCATGCGTGGTAAAAAATATACGTAGGCCCATCTGTATAAAGAATATTAATTCCTAAGAGTCAGTAAAATGTAAATTTTTTACTGAAAAAAACATTTTTCTTACTGAAGCAAACATGTCTCAGTGAGGCTAATGGGCCGAAGGTCTCCCGTGATGTCACATTTGGAGAAATGCACTGTTTTGATGTTTTTGCAGGCTAGAGCCGCTTCACTGTGCTTTCCCAGCCTGAGAGACGGGCCTGTTACCCTGCACACACAAACAAGCCCTCTCTCCCTTCACAAATTCATTAAAGGGCCATTCTGCCCATTTGCTTTGTTCCGCTGACATACAATGAGGAACAAGATGCATTCATGTCAAGTCACTCATTTCTCCAGTTTCTGCATCTGCAGAACACACACACACACACACACAAACACATAACTAAATACACACAAGCACACATACACACACACACACATATAACCAAATACACATACACACACACATAACCAAATACACACAAGCATACACACACACACACACACACATAACCAAATACACACAAGCACGCAGACACACACACACACACACACACAAACACATAACTAAATACACACAAGCACACATACACACACACACACACATATAACCAAATACACACACACACACACATAACCAAATACACACACGCACACACATACCCACACACACACAAACAAAACACACATAGACACATATAACCAAATACACACACGAACACACATACCCACACACACACACAACCAAAACACACAAGCACACATACACACACACACACACACACACACACACACAGTTAAACACAGGCACACAGACACACAGTTAAACACAGGCACACACACACACACTCACACAAACACATAACCAAATACACACGCGCGCGCGCGTACACACACACACACACACACACACACACACACACACACACACACACACACACACACACACACACACACACACACACAGAATGTGACCCACTTGCAGCAGGATCAGACGGTAATGGGAAAGGCTGTGACACACTTCCCGGGGCGCAGTGCGGAGGGAGGACAGACGGACGCTGAATCGGAGCCCCGGGACAGGAAGCCTCTGTGCCCGTGAGGGTCACCGCCGAGCCCCACGGCACGCCCAAAGACTCGCTTTGGCAAGACGGGGCACGTCAGGGCCGCCAAAGGCCAGCGCTGAGGGACCGGGAGAGCAGGAGGATTGCACTGCAGCAGGCCAAGGACAGGGCGCTATTTACAGACACAGGAGGGCAGGTCGTACTTACTCACCACTGATGGCTGAGATCACACCATACTGGCAGCTGAATCAAACCCACAATTACCAAAAACAAAATGATCTCTGACTAATGCAACGCTTTCACGAGGTGCAGAAGGCGGAAAAACACACCCAAACGCATGGGTGCACACACACAGACACATACACACACACACACCAAGCAACATTTCCGAAAGTATGCCTACATACACACAGAGGCAATTTGCTCATTTCTGAAAGAAAACCTAACAACTTGCAGTTGACAGCACCGAAAGTTCTAGCAATTTGCAGCTGCTTTTGAATACTTTAGAGGAGGCTTATCTTTTTTACATGCTTTGAACATATAAGCCATTCAAACTGGGAAACAGAGCTACCTTCCCAGCCAAAAAAACCCAGAACCCAATTCTAACCCCAACGATAAGTGCAAAATAAACTGTTTTTGGTGGTCAAAGTTTGACACATTTGTTTCCCTGATCCCTGGAATACCGGCCACAAACACAGTCGTCCAGCATATCCATATAATGTCCAGGAAGGCCAGAATCAGGCATAATAGAATAGAGATGGGTCTGTGGTGACATCATTTAACTGATAGGAAAGAGCTCCACCAATCATGGAGTACTCTGGTAACCATTGATAGAACAACAACAGTGATTGGTGGGACACATTCTGGCTACTCTTCTTGGCTCGCTATGGTAGCCTCTTAGCAGTTCGAACCCACCGATAGCATCTGTTCTATTGGTTGTTACCAAATCTCCCTTGGTGTGACCGTGAGGTCCCCAAGATACTAGAGATGAGTTGCCCCAATTCCCTTCGGATAGATAGACCACTGACCTACAGTGCTAGCCCACTGATGATAACCTAAAGTCCGTCCAGCTCAAGAGTTTTACACTCCTGAAAAAGTGCAATGAATCAGCCTTTCCCTATTAACTGCATGTTCCCCCTGTGCCCATGTGGGCTAACTCCGGGGAATCCCATTATACACAATCTAAAGGGCGGCCTGTAGTGTAGTCATTAAGGTATATGACTGGGACCTGCATGGTCGGTGGTTCGATCCCCGGTCTAGCCACAATAAGATCCACACAGTCGTTGGGCCCTTGAGCAAGGCCCTTAACCCTGCAATGCACCAGGGGAGGATTGTCTCCTGTTTAGTCTAATCAACTGTACGTACGTCTGCCAAATGCCACTAATGTAATGTAAAGACGTGCAGGTTCGGCTAGCTGGGGGGAATTAACAGGGAGTAGCTGAAAACGGGTGTGTGCTCAACCCTAAAGGTATATAATAATAATGGGATACTTCACCAATGTTTTATTTGCCTGTGAAATTCAACAGAACCACCAGAACTGTTGCAGCAGAATCACCTGATCTTTTCCCCAAGCACACCGAATTTTCAGCACGTGGAATAGCTTGCCACTATTCACAGAGGAACCCTGGGGTGTTGGAACCCAGGTCTGACACAGTGCTGGGTATGCTATGCAAAGCCATGAGCCTGCAAAGGCTGAACAGTCAGTTCTCAACATTGGGTGTTCCTATGTTCCTTTGCTACGTCCTGCCCGTATCGCTAAACTGGATAAACTGAATGTAGACCCCTCCAGGGCTGTGAATGCATTCCTGTGAATTTTTCTACCTTCACCACCCTTCATTAAAAAAACCAAATGACCAGAAATAAATGCAAATAAGCCTGTCTAAACCAGTATACCAGTGATGAGAAAAGACACCATATTTATATGCCATATTCACCTGCCCAAGAAAGCAAGCTGGTAGCAGGCCACGCCTTCAAGTACAATGTACACCTTTTGTTTGTTTCATATCACCTCTGGCTACCTAACTGCAGAATCAGAGCCAAAATGGACGCACATATAACATGGCTCCCATGAGCTGTCTTCAGTTGCCATTTTCAGATATTAGACTCAATTTGATACAGAAGCATCTGGAGACAGCGGCCCCGTGCTGACCGCGCAGCTCAGCTCAAAGGCATCAGATCTGAACACCATCAGTTACTTAAAAACGAGACAGATCAAGGGGATGCAGTCAGGAAACTATGACAATCGTGAGAGAGGGTTTGTCAAGACTTATGTAAACCAGTCACATATAGCAATGAACCTGCAGAATTTGATGAGTTCAGCATAATTCTATGGTGCATGGCTAAACCACCCCCAACCCTCCACCCCCACCAAGAGAAAAGGCAGGGCTTGAATTTAGAGCATATTTGCCAAAGGATTTACATGCTGGTGCTGTGACAATCTAAGCAGTGTGGGGGGAAGTGGGTGAGCACATTAGTGTGTGTGTGTGTGTGTGTGTTGGGGGTGGGGGGGGCACAGAATCGCAGAGCAATTTGCTGAGAATGTGCAGGTGACAATGTCTCCATTACTGGACAATGAGGCTTGAAAAATTTCGAGAGCACAACCTCCATCCATCACATTTTCCCCCATAAAAGTAATATCTATGAATAAGTATGCGATTGTTGCTTTATTGAATCCATTCTTATTGTGTTGAGCTGTATTTTACAGAACAATAACTTCAGGGTAGGTGTGGACAAGTGGCTAAGCTGCGGTGCGGTACCTCCCTACCCAAGAGCGCAACCATGCACTGCACAGAAATAGTTAAAAGCGTGCATCCCATGTGGCTTAATCAAACCCCAATAATTGTGCAGCAGCTGCACTATTTAATTTCTCCGGAATTATAAGGGACAAAGAGAACTGTCAGAAAGCCGCGCAAGCAACGATAGTGTCAGAAAATGCATTTCAGCGTGGAGGAAGTAGGGATCCAAGACAAAGCACAGAAACGCCCCCTGCCAAGAGCTTACACGCTTCGGTGGACGATACTGTAATAATGCCGTGTAGTTAACCTCTGCTGTCATGTTTTAATATGCCAAATGTAGTAAAAAGATGGAATATCAATCTAGTGTATTCTGTCCCAAAATATGGAAGCTTGTCATGCAAAATTAAGTGTCAGGAGTTGCATGGGGCTTTCCTGGAATTCACATTGTGTTGAGGCTTTTCATTAAAATATGATACGATCAGACTAAAGTGACGTGATCGGATTAAATTGTGGATCTAGCTAGCAGGCTACATCAGCTACGACCCGCCCACTGTAATACTGGATCGGTAGCAAACCTGCGTTAGTTAACTAGCAAAACAGAATCCGGAAAAGTGAAAACGTTAGCAAGATGTAACGTTAGCTAACAAACGACAGTTCGGTTAATTGGGTTAGCCAACATAAAGGTATTTCGCTTGGTATTAGCTATGTACTCACCCTCTACGAGGTAGACATGAAGCAATCAATCTGGCAACGATAGGGTTAAGCTAACGTAACATTCCCTCCGTCTCCACAAACAGAGTTGTTTCTTCAACTGGACCTGGCTAATCGATTTTCACGACAATTATATTTAAATTCAGCGACTAACGTATGTTTCCTTGTTCAGATACGTTAAATGAACAAACTAGAACAGCAATTCAAAGGACGCTGAATGCAGTTAAGTTATGTGGCTCGGTCTCGGTCGCCTTTCTCCGTTCTGTCTCCTCTTTCCTTCTCCAGTCGCTTCTTTCTGTCTACTCCCTCTGAGATTTTCTGTGTTCAGCTGTTTCCTCTGCGCCCTCACCCATAAAATTGGCCTGTGCCTTTAAAAACTAAGCTTCCGGGGTCTGGTTGAAAATAAGTAGGCGGAACTTAAGCCAAACACCGTCCGCCTTTCATTTAACCGATTTGTTGATAAAGACCCGCGGTGTCCAATAGGAGACGAAAAGAAGCGCACGTTTTGAATATATTTGCATCAAACAAATATATTCGTATTCATCGAGCGATTATTGGCTGTCGTGTTGCTGATGCGTGGCTTCAAGACACGCCCAGTACACGTGCTATTTGTCCCATTCCGATCGCACGAGCGGAGCTCGGCAAAGAGACAGTAAACACTGTGGAGACGCCAGATAGCTCAGCGAGCATAAACTATAATAAGTAATACCACAATAAATCACTTAAATTAAATTCCCAGAGTCTATGTTTACTTTTTAATTCCCCTTGAATCCAGATGCATTCAACCGCGGCTCCCACCATATTGTCGCAGGGAACTTGATGTTAATTTGGCACACTCTCTGGTTTCCTGCTTTTTCACACCATGCCCCAAGTGAGTGGTTCACGGAGTTAAGAATAACTGCGGTGGGAATTCGTGATGCTGTACCACCATGTGGTGGCACCACACCCCTGGGCATATAGCTCTGGGAAACCGGCGTGCCGGCTTCTCTTTTGTCACTCTGGTTTGCACGGCTCAGAAGACAATTGAGGAAGTAATCCCTATTGTCACAGTTCACGGAGCAATAATCTTTTCCTTCAGTTTAACATACTGTATACAGCAGAGGTAAAATAAATATACTGTTTGGAATATACATGCACTGCAAGGTCTCCAAACATGTTATTGATTTAATTTCCCTTCTTGTGTCAGTTGTAGCCCCTGGACGGACGGTGAACGATATTTTTGTTTTCGCTTGACTGAGTAATGCTCCGACCATTTCCTCCAAAGTTGACTCATTTTCCATAAGGGTAGGCTGTCCTCCGTTTGCTCTGTCATTTGGATAAACAAGGACTGCGACAATCAAGGCCAGCTGATTGTACACTGCACCATCATTTTGGGTGTTGGTTTTATTTTTAACCAGTTCCTAAATTATACATTAAATCATATTTTTGGCTTTGAATACGTTTACCATTTTACCATTTACCATTTACCTTCTTTGATATTCCGTGTATCAGACAAATTTATCAGTGAGGGAATTTACATTTATTTTGGATGCATTCCATGTTTTTTGCGGACATCCAGAACGAGTTCCCCAGCTGTTTTTCATTTGAAGGAGAGCTGGCAGTCCCACCCTGCCTTTGTTTTTCTTGCTTTATTCAAACAGGGGATAGAAGGCTATGTAGCTTAAAGACAAGCTGAAATTAAAATTCGCTTTTCCCTCAATTTAGACAATTCTTCATAACCACACAAACATGTCTTGAAGTACAGAATATAATCCAAATAAAATGTAATACTTGTGTATTTTCACACCAAACAACTTCCTGGACAAGATGTGTATGGCCGTGTATGTTCATCAAATGTCAATTTTACAATCCCCTCCAATCAATATCCTTTTCACATAGCAGCATTCATCCTCATTTGGCGTCAGTCAAATCGACTCCCTGCCCATAAAAAATCCCCCCGAAAGATCCGTTTCACTCGTATGTACATCATATCATGGAAGCTAGTGCTGCTCTACCTTCCGTTTCAGCTTGTCTTTCAGAGTCAGCTGCACTGGGGGCTGTGCCACACGTCTGTTTCAAAGCTTATTCAGTCCTGGCCACCTAATCATTCCCCAGTGTAATAAATGAGGAAGAAATGCGTGCAGTGCTTCAGCCAGGTGGGTGCTGGGTACCACACAGTCTCCCACCTGCCTTCACTGTTGAAGCGCTCAGACCTCAGGAGACTCGGGTGCTAATACACAAACTCTCACACGGAGGTCCTGCTTGCCACTGGGGAAGAACGAGCAACCTACGGAAAAGAAAAGTAACAAAAATCTGAAAGTAAATGTCTTTCACTCTCATTCCGTAGCATTGATGTATTGCATGATTATATGTAGCTTTATGCACACACACATATACATACATACATACATAGGGCTCAGGCAGTAAGAGCGGTAAGAGGAGTCATCAGGCGGCTGGCAGTTTGATTCCGCCCTGGGCGTGTCGAAGTGTCCCTGAGCAAGACACCTAACCCCTAAATGCTCCTGACCAGCTGGTTGCTGCCTTGCAGGGCAGCCCATCGTCGTTCGGATCTGAGTGCCTGTATGAATGGGTGAATGAGAAGCATCAATTGTACAGTGCTTTTGATAAAGGCGCTATATAAAATACCTACCATTTACCATATAGGACAGACTAAATTCACATATAATGATTATTTTCCAATATTCTATGATGATATGTACAGTATGTAAAAAGAGACAATAATTGACATGGGTTACTATATATTCTGCATATGTCCAGTAGTCATAGAATATGCCCCTTATATTTTGAATGGGGGCATATTACCATGCAATATATTATATCACTTTTTCACTGAAGATGGTGTACATTCCAGGAAAAGCCCATTGGAGATACAATGTTCAGTCTTTGACATACCGTACAGTATGTGTGTGCAGAAGAAATAGCACTCCCTATAAATAGAGTGTTTATATCTTAATATTGCAATGCACTAATTGGACCCAGAGGACCTTTCCATTGAGTCCCTTCAGGTACTACTAATGAGCTTAATTCCTCAGACAAAAAAAGAAAAAAACATATTTAATGACAGAAATACATGTCTAGGCAAAATCCGAGGAGCCGTAAAACAAACATACACAAATACTTGTCATTCCCCAGACCTATCCTATCCTAATATGAAAATGCATGTAGCCCTGGAATCTTTAAACCGGGAATCTTCTTATTGTCCATTTTCAGTTCTCAAAACAGTTCTCAATTTATCTTACCAATATTTTAGCACATATGGCTTCACTTTTTTTACTGTGCGCAGTCTTGTATTATTGTTTCTTAAATATATAAATTATTAGCATGAAAATATCTTTGTTTACCTTTAAGTTTTATAATTTATATTATATAATATTCCATACAATCATAATCATACAATAGTTGTCATACCTGCCAACAAAGCAAGAGGAAATAGTTTTCCATTTCCATTATATTACATTACAAGGCATTTAGCAGACACTCTTATCCAGAGCGACGTACAATGAAGTGCAGATCAAACACAAGTACAAGTGTGAATAGGACCCTACAGGACAGTACGGTTCCAAGTCATAGCGTGACCATACAGATACAATCGGAACCCTTGAAGAATACATCAACTTACAAACTAGCATACAATAGCTAATACAAAACAAAACAATACAAAACACAACAATATCTATATATAACTATATAAGTGCTATTATAGTCTATAGCATATACAAGGCTAATCATGGTGGTGAGGTAGGGAGGGAAAGGTGCAGCCTGAAGATATGCGTTTGAAAGTGGTCAGACTCAGCCGTTCTGACATCCACAGGGAGGTCATTCCACCAACGAGGGGCCAGGACAGATAGCAGTCATGAGCGAGAAGTGCAGGTCTGGCGAGGGGGAGGTGCCAGACGGCACAAAGTGGCGGAACGGAGGGGTCTTGCTGGTGTATATGTCTTGATAAGTGATTGAATATATACAGGGGCTGATCCCTTAACTGCCATTTATTTGCTACTGTATCAGAATTCAGTTTTATAATTGTTGAAATAATTTTTCATGTAATAATGAACACTATACATGAATGACAAAATGAATGCCAAAAGTTCTCAACTATAGCATGCATTGGTGCATATTACTTCCTCTCACTCTCAGAGTAAAAGATATCAATAAATATCCATAGAAGTACCAATAAACACCACTAGTGGGAGACAAAGACGTCCTAAACAGGGGATCATCATAATTTCTGTTTGCCGTGTGTCTGACTGGAAACCCAAACCTAAAAAATCAGTGCACGAAAAATAATAACACCAGGGGTTTGGAAAATGCTCCTTTTTACTTGGACTAAGGACGTATGTATATGTCTAAAGGTTTAAAACACGTAATCTATTTATACAACCAAGTACTCAATCATGAAAGCAATCCAGTTTAAGTACCTAGCTCAAGGGTACACGCGCATTGCTTTTCGCGGGATTTTTACTTTGTTCCACAATACTAAAACACACACCATTCACATAAATGTATCCTAAGTGCTTTGCTGTATACCTGATAGCCGTCTATATATAAAGTTAAGCCAAGCCAAATGCATTTTATATATGGGAGACCAGCAGAAGCAAAATATGTAGGGTTCTATAACCATTGGACACCTATGGGAAAATGCATCAATGCATGCATGTTGGAAGTTAATTAACAGTGAATACTTGTGCGATACATGCTGTTACTGTGTGCATGTCCATGCATTTGTTTGGATGCCTAGGCTTACCTTACACACACAACCAAAACGAAATACATAACATCAATTGAACGTGTGCGCTCGGTTTACATTCTCTGAGATTTATCATCAGGCGAAAATGACCTGTGAATGTTCAGTAGTTCAGGGCATTGATGGATTGCCCAATCAATCAATTGACGCGACCTGCCCTCCGCGTCTCTGGTGGAATTGCCTCACTGTACGGTTGTTTCGCTCCTTTCTCCAACTAGCCCGTCTCCCCGGCAACTCCAATTTATCGCGTGCTAATGGAGCTATTGAGATTGACAGTTGGTTGGAAATTAGACTGGTCTGAACCGGCCAAGAGCAAATCTGACTAGGCCGGCATTCACTATCCCGTTCTCCTGATACCGTGGACCCGGATATAATATAACAAATACGCAGGCTTACCCTAACTCTACTTACTGAAGGATTATGTGGAACTATAAATAGGCTTGTATGGTATTTTAGCACGGGTTATTGTTCACAGCAGGTTAAGCTATTGTTAATTAGACAATAATGACCACTGTAGCCTTTTTCGACTGTAAAGAAGCTCTCTTTCGACAGCTTCCATAATTGCGGACAACAACCGCATCATCTTACCGAACAAGGGAGCAAATAGGGTGACCTCTTTGTTGCTGCGTCTCTAATGTTCTCCAGCCTGGAAGCATGTCCCCACGCCAGAAACAGGCTACCATATTTGCTGCAGGGCGCGGGACTCGGGCGCCTGGGCACATCTGCGCTGACACGTGACAGACGGGGTCAGGCCACTCGGCTATGCTCCGAGCGGGTCTGCACTGTAGCAGCACCTTAATAGGATGAGTGAAAAGCTTATCCTGGCGGCACGCCTCAACATCAGTCCCCGAGAGCCATCGCCACTAACACCCAGGGACACACATTTTCTTCTAGTGTGGGGGTAGCGGCTCTTGAAGAGCACCATGAGAAAGCAAGCTACACCAACACTCTCGCTTTATAGAGCTGTTTGCCCAAATCTACGATGTCTGTCTATTTCCCCACTCCCCCAGCCGTTACAGGAAAATAAAATCGCAGTTCGGGAAAACACCCTTCATTTGTAGCCTATGCAACTCTACCAGATAGGCTACGTCATACGCTACGGCATTATCCAAGGTTTCTGATTCTCTTCGGAATGGCAGCACTCACCCTCCCTTCTAAACCCTGTAATTTGATGCATGTCACGGCGTGTACCGAAAAAGCTATTTCCAAAAAGTAGCCTATCTGGTGGACAAGTGAAGCAAATCAAATAAAGCACCGTGAAAACCGGCAGATGAACAGCACACGGGCTACCTGACTTCCGCTCTGGAAAGAAGTGGTTGTAACGGCAGGAGTAGTAGAATGGATTCGGGTGTTTACCATGCGTTCTGCGCCAAGCAACGTATATTTAATAAACTGTAAACAAGGAAGCTATCCACCTTTTATCGACGGAGAGGTTGTTTTATTGGTTTAAATTCCTTTTACATTTTATCGACGGAGAGGAGAGTAGAGTAGAACCCACAAGGAGGCTGCACAACTGCGGACCTGGAGGTTAGGTCTGTGAGATGTTTTTTGTTCCAACCAATTACCTTAGTTTTAGATGTCCGACAGCTATATAGGCCTAAGATACAACGGTCTACTCCAGACAGTATTTCAGCGCAGTAAGATCTTTAGGATAGGCCTGTATTTGCAGTCTGCGGCTGTATCTTATACAAATGTCATATCAAGATTGCGAGTAGAAGTTTGCACAAAATCCTGAAGGCCCCTGTTAGGCACCCATTTTACAATCAAAGTGTCTTTAAAATCAGACAGCAAAGAAGAAAACGGTGAAAAACAGGCGAATTTAATTCTGGAAATTGTTGTCAAACCACAGCTGGTCTAAAGAAATGCGCACCTGTTCCAGCTCCCGCTGTGATGGGACAAATTCTTGGTGGGAAGTAACTGTAATATTTAAATCCGAAATAAGTCATGACCTCATCTCCCATCCATTCAGTTATTTAGAGACTTTGAGGCACGCAGTCGAATAGGCATAGTTTAGCTGTGCCGTGATTCACTTACAATGTGACAAAACTGCCACAATGGAGCCATGCTATTTTTTCTTTACTTTGACAGGATCAGTCAAAGTAGCCAATATTTCCAATTATTTGTTAAACCACAGGTTCCCTGGTCAGTGGTAGAAATCATTTCAAATTTACATCTCCATGCAAGAAATAGAATCTGGCCAGTTAATAGCCGATAAATAATGGAATGGACCTGCCATTGGTGAGACCCGCTTAGTGAACATAATTCACATGGGTCGTACCGTCTACGATCACTAGAGGTCCCTACCTCACTGACAACAGAACCAGATTACCATTACATGACTACTGCAGCCTACTGTCAGTCCTATATTAGCCTAATAATAATAATAATAATAATAATAATAATAATAATAATAATAATAATAATACATATGAATCACTATTAACAATACTAAATCATTCGTTTTATTCGTAAATGCAGACTCTATTTCACTTATTGAGTATAGCAGCCACTTGAATTTCAACAGGCGATTTGCCTTGGAAACTAACTTTTAATAGTTTCAATAATTTAAATATACTTTTAATGAGTTTTAATAATAATAACAACATGTATAAAAATATCACATATCCTGTACGTCTCTTATACGAATCTCATAAGAGAGACTGAAGACTTTTATTAAAGATGAAATGGACAGCTTACTCTGTACAGTTATTCACAACGAGACCTGTCCTGCATATCTGTCAGCATATCCGAATGCTGCACTGCGCGCACGCTCCCAAACGCGTTTTCAGCAAGCGGTGTTCGCAATATCTCGTTGCTTGGTGGCTAGACTGCCTCAATTACAATTGCTTATTAAAAACACTCCACACACTCCGAGTGTGCAGTCTAGATTTAATTTTATTGCATGCCGAATATTAAATAGTTATCTGAAGAGCATTTCCTTTCGTCTATTGTTGGACCCAAGGCAGCTCCTTATCGCAAAACCCCCAAACCAGACGGGAACATGTCAACGAAGCTATTTTTTTTACCCACAATTCTCGGCCATCCTACTTAATTAGGGGTTCCCAAGCTCTCCGTGCCAATGACACACTTAATAAGTGAATTAATTTAATATGAATTCCCCTTATTGAAAACGTCAAAATAACAGCCTGCATGGTGCACATACAGAAGAGTGTTTAGTTAACGGTGGGAATAACCATGGGCCTCAGCACCAGTATTGGGTTTCAGTATTCAAACTTTGCAACAATAGCCTTTGTCAAAAAAGTTTGTGGTCTTGCATGCATGCATGTCTATGCTGAAATAGCCCATATATACATTTTTTGAAAAATCTAATCTAAGCCAATTGAAATGTGTTATTCAAATTAATTAATGCAAGACATTACATACTTTCCCCAAAACTTTATTTTAACAGAGCACTTTAAGCATCATTAATTGACGATCAAACATAATAGCTTTTTTCTTAACCTCCTTGATAGCGAGTCACTAGACACCAGTGTGAAGTGGTCTGTAGTTGATTGAAAATTCATATCTGACCCTCTGGGTTTCAATAAAACTAGGCACAATGACCTCCAGTGCACTCCAACTTTTTAAATAAATATGTTAAGCTTATGAACGTAGCTCTATCTTCCTCCACAGAAATATGGAGTTGGTACAGTTTTGGCAGTTCATGACATCGCCTGTCAATCACACTTCAGCCACTCCAGAGGCTGAGACAGCCTGTGAAAGAACACACACACACTGGCTGAAATAAGGGCTTCCATTAGATAAGAGACCTGTCTTTATGAAGCCTGGGTATCAGTGGACTGGGGCCACATAGCTTTTCGGAGACAAAGCTTTCAAATCCATTGAAAAGTCACTGTTAAACTGTCATGAATTAAGCTATTTTTAAAACTTTGGAGAATGAGAATCTGCTTTACACAAATTGCAGGTGCTTGCGTGCATTGCATTGCGCGCATTGCATTTTAGACATTTACCAGACGCTTATCCAAAGCATACTTTTAACATACAATCCATTGACACAGCTTTATATTCACCAAAGCAATGTTATTTTATTAAGTGCCCTAATCAAGGGCTCAGCGGCAGTGATTCACCTTTGAATCATGCCAACAAAATCAGTCTCGCAAACTCAGTTCCCTAACCATTAGACTACACTACCACCCCAAAGGAAAAGCAGAAACTTTGTGTCTACTCAAAATTGACAGTGGAACAGGTATATGGATTTCTCTCTTTTCTTTCCATCGATATGCTTGCACTTTTGAGCTACGGTCCACCCTCATTATCCCGCTAAGACCTGGCAGTTCATTTACCTGCAGAGGACAGGAGTCTGTGGTGTTAATCTCAATAACTATTCATTCTACTATGGTGTACTATGCTGTACACGATAAGGGACATTCAATAAAAAATATGTTCACTGTAAAACATTTTCATCCATTCATCACTTGTATGATGTCAAAACATTAAATACTTATACTGTTTGTGCTGGGTCCCTGGAGGTTATCCATCAGCTCCCAGTTGGAAAATACCACAGCGAGCTCCTCTCACTGCTGTGATGTCTCATGTCAGTTCTGGAAGGTACACGCCAGCGTGTGTTTGGCGGCAACTGTAAACGAGCAGCTGTTCCTCCTCCCGGCAGCCGAACCGCGCAGTCACTGTGCGTAAACGACATTCACCAAAAATGGCCTTTACACCTTATTTTTTATTTATTTAATTATATACGTTTTTATGCAATGTTCAATGAACCTCTGTGTTATAATTCAACGCTATGTTTTCAATCAAATATTCATGCAATTTTATCACACATTGTTCAGACTGGACTGAACTCATTCATTATATTATAGGAGTAACTGCCTGAACCAACAAGCAGCAGATACTGGCAGTCTGACAGCAAGAGACCTTAGAATTAAAAGGTTCTGACTGGCATTTTGATAAAAATGAGTTTGTTGCATAAATACATTATTCATAGGGCACTAAATATATGTGTGAATTTTAACAGACAAATGCTGTTTAAAAGTATGACAAAATGCTAAATTTAATGAAAAATGTAAAAGGTTGTATCTGCATGGAGCCCATTCACTTTTGTATCTTTGAGGCACAATATGTCAAAACCACTCAGAACACAGATAAAACATTGTAATTCACAAGCATGCAGCACCCATGTGACCATGCAGGCTGACAGTATGCTCACGTCCAATCAGAAGAGACACTGGGTGCGTCCCAATACTCTCTCTCCTCTCTATATGATATCTGTGCACAATGTCACAGCCAATGATGTGTCCCCTGGCCAGTGTTTACACTGGCATAAGCAGGATGAGGTGTGGTAGTTATCCTGTTGGCAGGAAATGTGGCACAGAGAGAGTTAGCCCTGTTCCTTGTAAAAGTCACAGGTACAGTATAGATATTTATCTAAACTTAAATTCAGGCCATTCTGAACATTGCTGGGTGAAAATGGCAATAATATTGAATTGAACTTCATTGAGATGAATGAAACAGTTTCATTATAATATTGAGGTACATAATCAATGAAAAAAAAAGTGTGTATAAAATAAATAAGACATAAAAACGGTGATATTGGTGGATTTCTTTGAGGTGCCACTATGGTCTTTCGACCATGCAAAATGTTTTCCTTGTAACTTGGAGGCTGCCCCTGTGTTTAATTAAACCCGTTGTTCTGCTGCTGATATGACAGTTGATCATTTGGGTATTTTTTTCTTTGGGCTGCTTTCCGTCCCATTAATAAATGGTAAAACCACTTCAGTTTCTCAGTTTTATTTGTAACTGGTACAAAATTCCGCTTAAATCGTACACTTGACAGCTGATCCCCGTGCGTCACCACCTGTTAACTGGTCTAGCTCCTCAACTTGTTTCCTCTATTTTAACGACACCTTATCACCCATTGGTCAGGTTAATCCCCGAAACCGCCCATTTAATGGATTGAGTTCTCCTAATGGCTGCCCTGCGCGTCAATTACGCCAATCCCGAATTCATCCTTCGGGCAATATGCACCTCAGGAGGTGAATCCCGGTGTTTTTTTACCATGGCGCTTCAGTATAACGAGCAGTCGCTCTCAAGTCTTATGATTGAATTGCATAGTGGTGTAATTGCAGAATGTAACTCTTCGCTTGAAATAAACTAGTGCAAACGCCAACACCCACTGGCTGCGATGCGACTGGAGAGTGGAGTACATGCCGCTTGAAGCGCTTCGCCTAAATTGAACTCCGAGGATTTTCTGTGCCACGGGCAAAGCTTGGAGATGTCTCTACTTTGCGTGCGAGGTGAGTTGCCTCTCCTGTACTTTAATGTGCATTTGTAGGCGTTTGTCAAATTCATGGAAACTCCTTTGCTGCTTAAAAATGTGACTGAAGTCTTCAAGCTTTTTACTAGTTTGCCAGACAAGCGCGATGTCCAGATTGAACTTTTGCTCAAATTATTTATCGCAGGAAGCGTTGAAACTTGAAGCTGCCATATATTAATTTGACATGCTGAATAAGGTTTTTTCTAAATCTTTCATTTTGGTAGGGTTATAGCGAGCATCATAACATATTAGCCCACATATATGAAACGTTCATTGGAATACCAGCTGTTTGACGATTACATGCACACCTTTTTGGCATTGCCCGGAGGTTTGATGAACAGTAGTTTAAATGACGATGACTTTGCTTGGCAAACAAAAACAGTAGATTTGCAACTGGTTTGCTCGATTTCAAATTATTTGTCAGTCACATTGACCACAAGTGTATGGCACAGTGAATGAGTGCATCAACTCATTTTGGATTGTGGGACGCTTTAATTAATGTGAAACAATGTACTGTTATTTCTACGACTTTGAAGTGCAGCAGTTGTCTCACAGTCATAGTTTGTAAACCCAACGATTGTTTTAAAATGATAATATTTGGGTAGATGCCTACCCACATTTTTGTCAGCGAGTTTGACGCCCTCACCAAGTCCTATATTTCTGGCGCAATGGGTGCGGGTTATTGAAAAACTGGGAATATGGAATACTTCCGAAAAGATAAATGGTGTTACTTTGCTCATATTAGACAGCTTACTTTTAAAAAATAAAGATTTATTTCATTGCAGTCTACATTTAATGTCCCAGATGAATGATATCGGAGCGGTAACCTACCGGTGCCTTCACGCAGATTTTCATGAAGCATGAAGAATAAACTAAACTATGCACATAGGCAATTCCTGAGAGGAATGAATGTTTAAACTCAGTTTCAACGACTGATCTGCGATATAAAAAAGAGTTTGAAAGTGGCTGCATTTTGGAAACTGGGGAACACGATGGTTCTGCGTTAGATAAAGGCTACATGCATCTTTTCTTGAATTGCGGAACATATACTAGCCTACCCTCATTCCTCGTTCCTTTCAATGTTCCGTCCCTGGGGGCTACAATATAGCTGCCACGCGAAGCAACGCGGATAGCACTTAGAAAGAATCTGCTCAAATTCCAGCGTGAAGTGCTGCTGGCATTTCCTGCGGGGGAGACTGTAGGCTATTCCTAATGGGCCGTCCACGGAGATGAGATGAGTCCCGATGCTCACTTGAAGCACCGGTCATGTTAAGACGAATGTTATGATTATGGCAGGAGCCCTTAACAAGAAGTGCCTTTACAGCACCATCCAACTTCAATTGCTCCTTGTATTTAAACACGAGAGGTTACCCGGCTGTATACGTTTTATTAACGTTCGAGAGATATATTTTTTATTTTTTTGTTTGTTTGTTTTTTTTGCATGCAAAAAGTTGCGCCTTTGCTCCGTTTAATTAAACAAACCAACTGAACACAATAAGTGAGCAAATTAAAACTGGATCATTGAGATTAAGCTGTTGGAATGCTCTCTTGATTAGCCTATATTTATAGCTTTCAAAGCATAAAGTAGAGCATTCCTGCAAATGTGCTGGCATTTGGTAAATCTTGTCTGTTGACTCTTATGCCCAGAAGACTGGCACTGAAATCCACGAAGCTGAGCTGCCAAGTGTGACATCATTCCTCCTCTATCTGTTTGGTCTGAAGCGTATCTCTTGGGCAGAAATGCCCGGGAATCCTCTGGTCCAGATGTTTTCTGGTTAAGGCCGGTCAGATGGAATGGGATTCTGTTTTGTTCCAGTGTTCCAGTTCCAGATGTGGAATTGGGGTGAAGCCGCTTGATTGATTCTTAGATGAAATCCTGTACCGCTTGATTGATTCATAGGTGCAACACTGCCTTTTGTACAATTGACCAAGAAGATACACAATACTACCCAAGCCTGTTTCTGGAGATTTCACTTCAACTCCAAAAAGGCACACCTCATTCAGCAGCTAGAGATCTCTTTGAATTGGTAATTTGTAGACTCAGGTATGTCAAATTATTTACCTTCAAACCACATTTTGTTGGCTATGCATGCTGTAAAAAAATTAAACTCCCACATTGATTATTGTGCTACATTTCGAATGATTACATAAAAGAAGTTTAAAAAATCTTAAAGACAGATGACTCAATATTCTCCAAATTGGCGAAAGTGTGGACACCTGGCCATTTGGTGGATAATGAAGAATTAAACGAAAAAAGAAAACTAGCAGCCAAACCTGCATAGTTAGCATGGTTAATAAGTTATAATATGAAATAATTATGTGTTTAGTAACCTTAATTGAGAAAGAGATTGGCAATAACAAAAAAAAAAATCCACCTGATTTAGTAATCCTGCTTTGTGATACAGGACCCAGGGGTGAGTTTAAGAACCACTGATGTAAGGTACATCTGCTGGGAAAGTAGGTGTGATGTAATGGGTCTTAGTCTATCCTCTTCAGCAGGGATACCAGACACCTTATGCTGAAAAACACCTTATGCTGGTTTTGATGCATTTCAGCAGCACTTAAGCAAGCCATTGATTGGGGCTAAATGATCCACACACTTAGGTTTCACACAGCTGTGTAGATGCTGTCTCCCCCAGGACTTAAGTTTCACACCGCTGTCTTAGAGTATGAACGGTTTAGTCCTGTTGTAAGGAGCATCTGCCCAGCACATCGATAGTACAGTGAAATATGTCTGAATGCGTTCTGTGTGGTGGTTTAGTGCGAGGAGCTTATTTCATCTGCATCTGTGTTCTCAATGGCACATATCAAAACCAGGTCGGCTATTTCATTTTCTCATGCGCAGTCATAGCTGCAGCTGTGGAGTTTTTTTAACAAAATGTCAAAAAAAAAAAAAAAAAAAAACCCCACAGGGCTTTTTAGAAAGTCTGCACAAAAGCAGTCATGAGTACCTTGTTGAGATTCTGTCTACTCTTGGTGTACATTATCTCTGCGAGGGACCTACCAATGTTTGAGACCGCAGCTGGAAACCCATTTCTCACTTTCTGTTTCTGACCATTTGTACCACTTGTAAGTTTCTTCCTAATTAAAATTGATGGCTAGACATGAGAATGGAGGAGGGAAAAAAACCAAGCCGTACAGAATGAAATCAGCAACAAATACATGGACATGACTCATTTTCCTCCTGGCTTCTCACCAAATGAAATTGTGCTTTTTATGGGTCATTAGTGGAGAAAATGAATCTATTATAAATCTACTGGAACTGGAACCAGCCTGTCCAAAAATAAAAATATCCATACGTGCCAGTTTTGTCTATAGATGGAAACTGGAGGGAAGAGATGGTGAACAGGGGTTTCTTATCAGTGTTGCGAAAAATCTTGAGGAGAGAAAATGTCTTTGGGGCAAAAAACAACATTCATCCATTTTACTGTCAAGCCTCTCCGATGCACATGTTACTATAGCAGAGGTGTCCAATCATATCCTGGAATGGCTGGACTGTTGTGCGTTACCTACAGTGGCACTATACATTAATCAGCAAATTTGGGTTTTTAATCAAGAGCACGATTCGTTGAATCCATAATGTAAATCAGGGCTGCCCAACCCTGTTCCTGAAGATCTAATGTCCTGTAGATTTTAACTCCAGCCTGAACCAACCATACCTCATTCATTCAACAAGTAGAGATCTTGTTGAGCTGCTAATTAGTAGTAGTAGTAGTAGTAGCAGTAGTAGTAGCAGTAGTAGTAGTAGCAGTAGTAGTGCCAAATTAGAGTTGATATGAAAACCCTCAGGATGGTAGATTTACAGGAATAATAAATGTATGGACCTTTGGAAACTAACAACATATATTCCATTGAAAATTGTCTTTAATTCTATGAAAGCGTGAGTAAATTGTGTGTTTGTATACGGTAACGTATTGCAAGATTTTTGATATTGATCGTTTGTTTTATTTAAATACATTGGATCCTGTTCTGTAAGTGTCCTCTGTCTAAGAGCAACAGGAAGTGAGATATTATGTTCGACTGAGTGGTTTGGCCTGTTTGTATGAACCCAGCTGATAGCAGTTGCCTGGTTTGCCATGTAAACATAGCTTGCTGTAATCTTCCTCATCCTCGCCTTCCCTGGAGGACTGCATACCCCTCAGGCAGATTCCTGACACTGGGAGAAATGGCTGAATTTCTCCCTCATCAGCGATGACAAGAACAAATCTGTGGCAAAGACAAATAATTGAGTAGCCACTGCCTTTCCCCATTAATTGGGAGTTTATTCTGCTTTGTGCCTTTGTGCCAGAAACAAATCTTATCTTTGCTCTATGATGGCAAACTGCTGTTTTTATTGGCAGAAAAGTCTTCTTGGGCTTATTAGGGTGCAACATCCAACTCCTGCGATCTCCTGCCTTAGTCTTAGGGGACTCCTTTAACAAGGGGGTCCTCAGGTTACAGTTAAAATGTCAATATTGATTTCTGTTTCAAGCATTAACATAGGCCAGCCGACAGCTTTCTGAATGTAGCTGGTTAGTGAGTGAGGGGGATTATTGAACTGTATGCTTTATCACAGAGCTGTCCAATCTCATCCAAAAAGGGCTGGTATGGATGCAGGTTTTTGTTTTAGCCCACCAATAAGACACCTGATTGTACTTTTCACGGTCTTGATTGAAGACGGAGTCGTAGAGCAGATAACCTACCCCCACACACCGGCCCTTTACAGATTGGACGCATCCTTTAGCATATACTTCAAAGAGAGTGTAAAAAAAACAAACAATGCAGTCCTGATGATTCTCTGGAGGTGTAGGTGTAGGTGTGGATATGAATAGCTCCGCATCACCTCTTCTGTGGAAGTTGGAGGTGCGAGGTGGCGGGCCTGAAAGCCCAGATGCTGTCAGATTATGGATTTGCAGCCGGGAGTGGGGCCCGGTGCCTGTCGCCGTGACTGACGCCAGCTGTAATTTTGTCGCTGAAAGACTCTTTGTGTGTCTGTCAGAGGTGCGGCGTCGTGTGGCAGCCTCTTTCTCTGCGCTACTGTTGTATTTACATAGGCTCCGCCGGAGCATTATGGGTAGGATTGGGTTGTGGCTGAAGGGCGGTTTAGCCCTGGGATTCGTGTGTTGTGTTCCGAGGCCTAGCTCCTGTTATTCGTAATGTGGTGCTGCAGTGCTGGGAGTTCTGTCGTGGATGGGGCAGCAAAACCTGGAAATGTGCTCTTTTATTTGGTCTGGATGGAGAAAATATCGCATCAATGCTTGGTTGTTTAAAAAAACATGAAAAAGAGTTCTTTCTCCACAGACATACACAACACACGCCACACACACAGTGTTCTGAATAAAATAAATTATAATTTCAACTGTCTATGTCTATCTGTTATAGCTGGGTGCATTCTTGTTATTGGTTTTGGTTTTGGTGGTGCTACCTCAGAGAGCATGCTCTCAATCATAGCTCAGTGGGGGAGAGGCTGGTCAATGCTGCCTCGCAGTATAGTCTCTTAAACTGAAAATTTAATTGAAATCATTTTTTTAAAATTCCAGACAATAAAAAGTTGTGATAAGTCTCAGTCCGGTTCCAAATCTCGACTGTGCCCCTGCCAACTGTGACTGGCAGCCATATTGTTCTCATCTCATTGGGCTACAGAGCCTTCTCTGGCATTTTGAGTCACTGCGGTCTGCCTTCCCCAACTGATTCGTCCTGAATTGACAAGGTACAAAATAATAGTGAGAGTCTTTTGGATATTCACATTCAAACTTACCGGGGTTCCTGTCAGCGAAGCTTAATGCGAGCCCCATAACGGTTGGAGCCCTGTGCTGTCAATGGTTCAGCATGACAATATGATTGGTTGAATTCACCTACAGTGCCTGATGAAACGTGGTAGCCCAGCCCATTCTGGTGTTTATAAAGCCTCGCTCTCCTCGCGCTGCTGGTTGCCAGAGTTCTTAACGGTGTTCCTCTGCGGCTGTGCTGCGTCGCCTGTCCTGCCGTGCCAACTTTCCCGTCGGCCCGACAGCAGGAAATCCGCCCCCCTTCCGCAGGCCTGGCATCTGTCCAGCGACGGCCGTCCCAAATCATTCCATCCCTCACAATCTGGCCCAGACAGCCCTAAACCGCCTGCTGAGTGCTGCCCCCGGCGAAGCGGAACCGAACGTGGGCCCCACGCCCCGTGACTGTCAGAGGTGCGTCGGGAGGAACCCAGCGGCCGTCCCATTTGCGTAGACGTGCAGAGAGGAAGCGCGAGAAGCTTCGGCACACGCGCCTGCCCTGGTAAACCCGATACTTTTTGTCAAACAATGATGTCCTTTTCATCCAATACGTCCGTCTGTCTGACGTACCGAGACGCCACCAGTGTTAAACTTTCCACAAGTAATGAAAGGATGAAGTGAAACCAGAGGGAGAGAAACAAAATCAGATCACGTGTTACTGTGAGGAGATCTTGTTTAAGGGAAGGATAAGTGTGGGTGTAAATGGTTTCTGTGCTCCGCTCGCTTCTGGAATTGGGGTTGTGAATCTTCATTACGGCAGCAAAAGTGGGTATTGATCACACACGGGGTTGTGTTGTCCGCGGCCTTTGTGAGGCTGTGATAACTCGTTATATCTAAGTTTCTGCGCGCTTGCTCGTGTGAGTGTGGGCGTACCTCTGTGCAGCTTATTGCCGTAGCTGATGTTGAGAAACACTCGATCATCTGCAGAACATGCTTTTTGTATATTTCCTGAAGAAGGAAGGAACCAGCTTGTCAGCACTTTGTCGATTTCTGGAGAGCCGTCCAGAAAACAGACCCAAAGATATGGCTCTAGTGTGTAATTAAAATGGAATATTTCTGCATTATGAAGTCAAAACCTGAGATCACTGATGCAAAGCGTACCGATTCCTGCAATGTCTTACAGTGATCGCTGTGGGGACCGGCAGTAATATGTAATTGAAACGGGGTGTCTCGGTGGCGCAGCCTGTAGAGCACTGACCGCATGCGCATTGCGAGCTGCGATGTTGGCGGTTCGAATCCGACCGTCCGACATTTGTCGCATGTCTTCCCCTCTCTCTCGCTCCCATTCTTCCTGTCTCTCTATACTATATACTGTCCAATAAAGCTGAAAAAGGCCTAAAAAATATCTTAAAAAAAAAAAATGTAATTGAAACTAAGTACTTGTTGTGTTTGAAACACTTCTGTCTGCCTTGAGAGTGGTTTTGTGTTTCAAGAAAAAAGTATCATTGTTGCAAAGCGCAGCCCTTCTCTATTTTAGAGTGAGGTTAACTGACCTGTTATCTCTCATATAGTTTAAAACACATCTGCACTGAAACTGTCAAGTGGGTACAGGGAGTACTGCTGATGTATAAATTATTGCCGGTTTATTTAAACGATTGGTTATCTATTGATTCTGTTGAAGGATATCATGCTTTTCCCCTGACTGTCTGCCCAGCTTCTGATTAGCCTCATAAAGACATTTTTACCTGGCCTCTGTCACATCAAAGGTCAAAGGTCATGCAACCACTCCCTTCGGGCCAGTTTGTGAGGAGCCTGCTGGGTCATTGATTAGACACGCCTCAGAACTAAACCATTCCCTCCTCTCTGGCTGCAGAGACTGATCTGTTTCTATGGCTGTGACCCCCATCATACCATGAGCACAGCTATGCTGGTTTGTGGATATGCTTGACTGGGCAGCCCATGTTCATAGTTCTATTTCTATCACGTATTGATTTGCTTTTGAAAAAACTGATTCACCGTGCAGATGGTTAAATTTCAGAGAAAGAGAATTTTAAACAGTACGCTAGTAAGTAGTCCTCTAGGAAAAAAGTTTCATGCCACTGCCATATACTACCCGTTTTACTGCTGCTACGACTACTACTCTTGCCACTACTAGGGCTACTCCTACAGTGCTAATACACTATTAGCCAGACTGCAGAAACCAGGAGACTTTCAGGAGTTTGGAGAGTGAGAGATAGAGAGGGACAGAAAGGGAAGGCCGATTGAGAGAGATGGATAAATGGAGAGAGAGCGAGCGACAGAAGGAACAGACAGATTGAGAGAGTAATCCCCTGGCCATCTGCCGTTGTGGCAGGGTGTTTGTCTCCCGGTTGAACCTCCGCAGGCAGGCCGGGGCGGACAGCGAATATGCAGCAGGCCGTCCGGGCAACAGGAAACCCCCCCTCCTCGCTAGGTCACAGGATCATGTGACCTGGTCACATGACCCGCTCCTTGTCAGAGCTCAGCCTTCAGCAGTGGATGACAGAGGCAGGTGACAGTGAGGAGTTAAGTGACAGTCTTTTCATTGTCTCCTACATCAAGCACCGTCTCCTTAACGCTGCCATCTACTTCTCTTTCCCTTCTAAATGAGGTGTTGTGAACCTGCTGTGCCTGGATCCCTTGATTTATTAGGCTAATAAGTCATAATCCTGGTGACACATTACTGTACTTTGATGCATGTCGCCTCACAGCGATGTTAGATGTTTGAATCCTTGCCAGGGTCTTTATGTGTGGAGTTTGGGAGTAGTTCTCTCTGTGACTGCATTGTTTTCCTCAAGGTACTCCAATTTTCCGGACTACACTGTTTTCTCCCACAGTCCAAGCTCATGCAGGTTGGGCTAATTGGAGACTCTACATTTTTTTGCAGAATATTTTGACCGTCAAGGTATTTATATGTATTTCAGAGAGTTTAGAAGATGTGATATTTAAATTATAGGTTTTCCCAACCAACTTTCACACAGACTTACTTCACTTCAAACATTCTGAATGGGCAGTACTGGAACAATTTTCTTGTTAATTTCAGCACATTTCTTTTTTTTTTAGGAGGAGGAAAACAATTTTAATGATGACTACTGTACAGGTATTGTAGGCAAGCCCTGAGTGGGAATCGAACCTCATTAAAATCCATCAAATGGAGTTTCCTTTTATATGTTTATTTCTTACTGTCGAGGCTTCTGTTTCATTATCTTGTGCTAAAATACAGGCATCGTGACACGGTGGATGCCTAATCACTGTCCCTCCCCGTGTTTGCTGTGAAAGGATGTCACCGATCTGAAGTGCCTTGTGTTTCTCCACGGGCCTATAATTAGTGAAGCTGATTCATTTGATTTTTGGCTGCAAGTCATGGGCCAACACAATGGAGAAGTTGCTGTCCGTCTCGCTAATTGTTCACTGAGAACCTCGGTGTATATGGGTCACAAATTCCAGTGCCAGCCCTGCTATAATGGTTTCCATGGCTATATCAGTTACAGTGGGTGTTGTGCTCACCTTGTCATAGACCATATTATTGTAAACAGTATTATTCTGACCCCCAGAACGGTGAGTGTGGCAACCTGTCCGTAGTGTATTCCTGCCTTTTGCCCAGTGCATGCTGGGATAAGCTCCAGCACCCACCGTGACCCTGACCAGCAACAAGCCAGCATAGATAATGGATGGATGGATGGTGGACAGTGATTGATTTGTATAGTGAATTTGTCACAGAAGGCAGTGTCACCCAGGTGTGGTGAGAGGTAATATTTTGTCATTTTCAAAGGCAGAGCTGGTAGCTCAGGATATTTTGGTCCAGTCTGTCTGAATTAAATGGGGAGCTTTTGCAGGTGGTGCATTTTTGTGATCTAATCCTCCAGATTCTGAGAGAATTGTTTTTTCCGGCGGTTGATAACATTTTTATTTTCCTTTTTTTCTGGTGCTGTTGCTTAATTAGAATATCATAATGGCGAACTGAAGTTGATGTGGACGCGTGTGTGGACGTGTCCCCGTTAGCCCCAGTGCAGCATGGGAGCTGTCCAGGGTTCTGAAACTAGGGTTGCCAGATGTGCTCCCACCCTGGCTGCAGTGTGTGTGTGCAGTGTGTGTGGGGGTGGTTTGTTTTGGGAGTGGGGCATGTGACTGTGGATGTGTGGAACTGAAGGTGGATTTGGAGATGAGGAGACAGACAGTGTTTAGAGATAATGGAGTAACAATATATTTGGACCCATATGTACGCATATACCCATATATAAGTGGCACTATGATTGTGAGGGCTTCCCAACCCTGTCCCTGGAGATCTACTGTCCTGTAGGTATTCACTCCAACCCTAACAAAGCACCCCTCATTCAACAGTTAGAAATACCTCCTTGAGCTACTAATTGATAGAATCAGGGGAGCTAAATTAGGGTTGAAATGAAAATATACAAGGCGGTAGATCTCCAGGAACAGAGATGGGCAGCCCTGGTGTAGTTGTTTCATAACGTTCATAGGAATCGCATACAGTATGTGTGTGAAATAGTCACTTGGAGTAATGAGCTCCATCAAAGTGCCTTTGAAGCACCCCCTACTGCCCCACAAAGGTCTCCTCCACCTGTAACTGCGGGTAGGACCTCAGCGCCACCTGCCCTCAGCCTAGCACGTGGAGGTGTGAAAATATCAGGCTGTGTCTGAATTTGTTTGTTAAAAAACTAAAATGAAGAAGTGATTCTGCATGCAAAGCCCCCAATCCTCGCTGGACCTCAGAGGGCGTCCTCAGCACTGCTTGCCTCGAGTGTTTTCACTCCTCGCTGGCCATAATGAGGCGCTAATTAAGAGCCGAGCGGAACTGGCCAGAAACCGGCCCGGCTTTGATTAGGAGTGCTGACCTGGTACCCCCCCCCCACTGGCCCTTCACACCATATCTGGAGGGTCCCATTCGTCCTGCTGACTGGAGCACGCCTCCAGTGTCCTTCCCCCCCAACCTCTACCCCCTACCCGGGTTGTTAGAAGACGGTCTTAATTAGTTCCTAGATGAGGGGCAGCCAGTGACTACGCATGGGGCTGGTTATATATTTTATTATTTATTAATCAGGTCTCTGTATCGCTGCTACTTCATTTCCCATTGACAGGCTTTCACGTAAAGTTAGCGTTAGCCCAAACCTGATTTGTCAGGGGTCTCCACGAAAAATCCTTTCATTTTGGACTATCCAATCATATTAGTCGGTTCCTCTCATTGCTGCGGTAGCCTCAGTTCCATAGCCCGGTGACGTCATCGCCTTTTATGTTCCATGAGAGAGCACTGTGGTCTTTTCCTGGTTTTGTATTTCATGAGAAGAGCACTGTCTTTTGGGGGGTGATAAATGCATCGTAAAAATAAAAGGGTGAGGTGGGGGAATGTAGGGTAGTGTAATACTCCCCAGCTCAGGCCACTCCACATTTCTATTTGGCCATTTTAGTGGATAAAAATAGAGCATGATCTGCTGTGTCTAACCTCTTTGTCTGGTCCCTGTGGTGTTTTTGTGGTGCTGTAGTGTTGACTAATCTCCTGCCACCGCTGTGTCCAAAAACAGAAACAAGCCAGAGCCTCAGGACAGTGTCTTCATGTGACAGTTCGAAATACGCCAAATACCTTCTTTCAACACACCCAACCCTTTACCGGATATATTGATGTATCTGTGTCTATCTTTCCGTCTGTTTCTCTGACAGCACCTCTCTATCTCCCTTTACCTTTAACCTTTTACCTCTATCTACATCTTTCAGTCTATCAACTATATCTTCATGAATTTATACATGCATCTTTCTACTCTGCCTGTCATCTTACGGTCTATAAATAGGTTTGCTCATTTAGTTGCATCATGGATAATTGCACTCTGTGTTGTTTCACTGTACTGAACAGGCTGTGCTCAAAATTGCTTTAAAAAAACTTTACGTCTGTTACATGCAGTCACTGCTTAAGTGCATAACAGCTGAATAGGACAGCAGTTTGAAGTTGTCAGAAGAGAAGAGACTGTGGTGATTTTTATTATCCTAAAACATATGCTAATCTAGATAGCTGAGGCGTTCATTTTCCTAAAAGCTCATTTGTGTCATTTCTGGTGATAAAATTAGGAGCTTAAAAAGTGTACATCTGTCGAAAACCTCCTGTGATGATAGCAAAGTTTTTGTGGGGAACATTTTTAAATGCCTTCTCTTAGTTTAAATGCTGTATTTGTACATTCTAATCACAATTTTTGATGTAAATTATAATTTAACCCAATTACCATTTATTGCAAAGACTGTGATTAGAATTTACAAATACTGCATAAAAATTATAAGAAGGTGGATTTTCTTAAAAGCTCATTTGCGTCATTCTTGGTGGTAAAAACAGGAGCTTAAAAAGTGTATATCTGTTGAACATCTCCTCTGATGATAGCAAAGTTTTTGGGGGAACATATTCAAATTCACCTCACCTTAATTTATATGCAGTATTTGTAAATTCTAATCATACTCTTTGAAGTGAATTGGAGCCTAATTGCTTTAACTGTTGTTGATTGTAAAATGCAGGAAAGTTTACACAGGCTGGGATTCAATCAAAATTTCCCCTGGTCTTTCACTTATGATTAAATCAATTTGTTGATTTTGTTGTCCATAGACACAGTTCATTGAGTTTAGTAATAACTAATTTAACAAGTGTTTTGTGAGTATGCAAGCAAAACTTGCAATGTAATCGTACGTTCAGGACAAATGTAGATTTTTCAGGCTAGATTAGTGACATGGCTGCATTATTTTTAATGTACTACTCTCTGTCAAACAGCCAGACATGAATAGATTTTGAGGTTGAGTCAAAGTCAAATTGGTTCTTCAGAGAAATAACTAATTTGGTGTAAAAACAGCCGGACAGGGTCAAAGGGGCTGGCAGTGTCAGAGGACTGGCTGGTGATTGGTTCATTTTCAGTCCTTTCCTTACATTGCGCTGACATAATCAGCTGGTGATCCAGGACTTCCTGGTTCTCATACAGATAATTTCATTGGAGCAATTGATTGTGCGAGGAAGTAGAAAACACCTGGGCCAATCAGCTGCTCCAGATCTCTTGGGAGTATCCATCTACATGGCAAGGAGTGGGTGGTTAAAAGTGGCCAGTTTCAAGAATTTCACTGCTTTCTAAAGAGTTTGGAGCAGTGGTCCTCAGTCCTGGCCACTGTTGCTTTTCGTTTTTTCCATAAGATCAGCAACCAATTCAGACCTGAGAAACCAGATGACCTGGGTTGCAGTAACTGTGGAATCAAGCGTTAACAGATCAATTGCTGTGCAGCTCAAGCGCTCAGTAACAACGAAAGCCAGCAGACTCTGCTGCTCTCCAGGACCAGGCGTGAGGAGCGCAGGTTTGGAGTATTCAAATGGTCTATTAACCCAGGTTTGAATGTGACGGCGGATCCCTTGGGAGTCGGTCTCCTGCGAACCTTTTAAAAGGGGCTGGAAGCCCCAGAGGCCGGGTCCCAAAAGGACTGATCCTCTGTCAGCCCTGATTAGACCGAAGCCTTGAGTGCCCTGCCGGCTGCACGGAGACCGCTCCCCCCGTCGCTGACAGCATTAGGGCCGGATTATCCCGCGGGAAGCCCTTGATTCTCCACACAACCTCTGTTCACCTGTGCTATCTCCCAGCAGTCCCTGCAATGCCAGCTCCGACGGTTTCACGCGCTTTCGTTTACGCTGCTCGCCCCTTGTTCTCCCTGGGGGAATCATTTGAGTGCTTTCTCCAGGTGTTTGCTTGTCACACAAATCACTGTTCATTGACCGTGGCAATGACAATAGCAATTAGCTGAATGGTTTGCTGCTAACCTTTGATGCTATCACTGCAATCCAATTTTTTTCCAATATTGTTCATTTATTTAGTGAGCGAGTAAGTAAGAAGAGAGGGAGTGAGAGAAAGAAAGGGCGCGAGAGGAAGAATGGGAGATAAGAGTGAAATTTGAAACTCCCTCAGTTCTTCCTTTCTCCCATAACAAACGCTATCCTCTGTACCCTGCACCCTGCGCTCCGTACCCTGCCTTCTATTCTCTGTACCCTGCGCTCTGTGCACTGTGCACTGTGCTCTGTACCCTGTGCACTGTACCCTATTCTCTGTACCCTGCGCTCTGTGCACTGTGCACTGTGCTCTGTACCCTGTGCACTGTACCCTATTCTCTGTAGCCTGCGCTCTGTTCCCTGTGCTCTGTACCCTGTGCTCTGTGCACTGCGCTCTGTAGCCTGCTCTCCGTACCCTATTCTCTGTACCCTGTGCTCTGTAGCCTGTGCTCTGTGCACTGTGCTCTGTACCCTATGCTCTGTAGCCTGCGCTCTGTACCCTATTCTCTGTACCCTGTGCTCTGTAGCCTGCGCTCTGTACCCTGTGCTCTGTAGCCTGTGCTCTGTGCACTGTGCTCTGTACCCTGTGCTCTGTAGCCTGCGCTCTGTACCCTATTCCCTGTACCCTGTGCTCTGTAGCCTGTGCTCTGTGCACTGTGCTCTGTAGCCTGCACCCTGTGCACTGTGCTCTGCAACCTGTGCCCTGCACAGAACTGAAGTTTGGGAAGGGCACAGAGAGAGAGACCTCTCATTCCCTTAATGATGAGTCTCACTCTATTATTTACCACCCTCACACAGCTATAAATATCCTGGAGCTGGGCACAGGAAAAGCCTGTTTTCTGGGAAGCCAGGTGGGAGCAGATCTAATCTGGATATAATTATTTGCTTTGCAGACATCCCCATTCGAGACGACCAAATTCACATTTTTGTTTATACAGCT
This sequence comes from Conger conger, assembly GCF_963514075.1. NCBI lineage: Eukaryota > Metazoa > Chordata > Actinopteri > Anguilliformes > Congridae > Conger > Conger conger. The sequence continues at coordinate 16,419,231 of NC_083770.1, read as the reverse complement.
GGATATTTATTAAAGCAGTTTGGGTTTGAGTGCCTGAGTTACCGGTGTGTAGAACCTGCAGCCTTGGGACTAAAGCTGAGATGTTTGACCAGTATGATTACCCAGAATCCACTCCCCTCTCATTTCTTAACAACCACATTGACTGGCCGTCTATGTGTGTCTGCTTGTGTGTATATATATACGTGTCCATGTGAATGTGTGTGTGTGTGGATCTGTGTGACTGTGTTTGTGTGTTGGATGATAAGATTATTTCAGCCTCTTTGCCTACGTTCCACTTCTGCTCAATTAAGTCTCATTAAAACACATTGGATTGCGGCATTGGATCTGCAAGTTCAGCTGACACATAGCTGTGCATTGCATTCTCAGAGGGGCAGCCTGCTTTGTTCCAATGTTTGTGGTCCCTTTGACGGGGAAAATAACCATTTCCAGAGGTATGTAAATGGTACAGCTGCAGCTACAGACCAGCTGTGTGCCGCCCACCCCCGTCCTCCCTGTGAGAGGGGCGGCTTTGGCTGACAGCGCCAACTGGGCAAGGGGAGACCAGAACCCAAAAAATAAATAGATAAATAAATGCAAATGAATAAAGAAATAAAAACCAGGCACCGCCGTCTTCGTCACAGAATGGCTCTGACGCAGGCTTCATCTGGGAGTTTGATAAAGCGCCCAGGCCGAGGTGCCGGAGAAAAATAAAAAGGAGAGTCTTTAAAAAGGTCCAGGAACAATGATGTACTTCATCCCCACAAGGTCCTCCAGTATCCCGCTGAAAAGGGCCGGGGACAGCTTCTCAAACCCTGCAGGGTTGCAATAGAAAAGCGAGAAAAAGAGAGCGAGGGAAGGAGAGAGCGACAGAAAGATAGGAGAGGTAAAAAGGAGGGGGGCGGGTTGGTAGGCAGGGTGACGTGCTTTGAAAGTGGGGTCAGGAGTGAACAATGAAGTCGGGAAATGGTGGCAGATGGAGAGACTGAAAACCGGACGACAACAATGAAGGGAATTTAAGGTGCCAAAGAAGGGCAAGTGTGCTTATCACACACATTACCCATAACGCACCTGTGCCAGAAGGGGAAACCTGTGGGTTTACATGGTGACATTCTTCTCTGGATTGTATAAACCCAGTTCCTGAACACAAAGTACTACTATGTACAAAGGTACACAATCGGTGTTTGATCATAGAGCTCGAGATTGCTCTTGATTGGCACAGAACACAGTTTCTGTTGGCTGTTTGACATTATTGGCTGAGCGCTTTGACTCAACTGATTCTCTTGCTAATAAACAGGGGATGACACAATGTTGTGCCTGGAAGTAATTAGCTTTTCTCCCGATCAATATAATAGACTGATGGCCTTTGCTGGGCAAATGTAGATGGTGGATGCACGTTGCTGTGTTTTTTCTACCACTGTGTTGAGGAGGAATCTTATACTTGATCTTATTCTTGTGGGATTATCTGGGGGGTCTGAACTGCCACAGGATGAACTAATCACCTCCCTGCTGTCCTGAGGTTGGCCCTGGGCCAACAGGAGCTCTGGCTCCCGGCTGGACTCCTTCCAGCCCGGCACGTGGAGCCTGCAATTAGCCCAGTTACACTTCACCTGCTTCACTGTTCACTGGGACTGTGTGCATGCTTACCTGCGTGCATCGGAGTATGTGTGTGTGCGTGTGAATGTGTCTGCATGTATGCTTGCGATTGTGTGTGTTGCTGTGCATGTGTGCAATCTTGCTTGTGAATGTGTGAGTTTGTGTCTATGTGTGCATTCTTTCTTGTGACTGTGTGTGCATGCAAGCTTGCATGTGAGTGTGTATGCACATCATGTTTGCATGTTGTGCATGTGAGTGTGTGTGCATGCTTACTTCCATCAAAGCTGGGATGCAAGCTTGCGCTTGTGTGTGCATATATGTGTGTGCAACCCTTAGTAAATCCACCCGGGTGCACCTGCATGCACGTGCAGACTTGCATGTGAATGCACGTTCAACTGCACACGCCAGGAGATTTAAATTTCTTTATTAAGGTTTCATAAATTCCCCCAACACCTCCACCATCACTGGCCTTCCTGACCTGACCAGGGCCACACATTTCCACACATTTCCACACATTTCCACAAGACTCCCTTCAGTAACTGTCTTTAGCTCGGTTTAGAGAACTCAGCCAGTCAGCTCTCCTTGAAGTGGAAAATAGTTTCTTATTTATATATTTTTGCCTAAATCCCCTTGTTAGTGATGGCATAATTATGTGCTTCGGTTGGATTTGCACTGAAGGTATTCAGATTAATTCCTTTGGCTGCAAGCCTTGTTCATTAAGGAGTGTGGCACATGGCCACCTTGTTTTCATGCAGGTATGCTACTATATGCAAAAAGTGGAGATGAGCTTTTATTATTTCATATAATATCATACAAGTAGAACCAATCAAACTGTGAAGGGAATAAACTAACACTTGCAAGTGAGAGTTAAGGAAAGATGGCGATTGAAATGGTCCTTGAGCGTCCATTGGATGGAGAGCCTGATGATGGTCAAGGGTCTCTCCTGCCCTAATGTTCACGATTGGACCATGCTGCTTTGAAGTTCGCTCTTAAAAACTTTTCTTCTTTTTCTCAAAACTTGAGAACTTGAAAGCTGTTCAATTCTCTTTGTAAATTGCAGTCCTGCTCTCCAGAAAATAGGGTTTATAGCTCTCATTATAATGTTCGCAAGGGAGCCTGAGTTCGCTGAATGCTAGACATAAAAAGACGACATCAAGTGTCTGTTTGGTTTATAGATTGGATAAACAACATGGTGAAATTCAGGATTTCACAGAAAAGGAAAGTGGAGTGAATGGGTTTGACAAAGCTGTCATCGACTGCCGCTGAATAGATCCATAATTACTCTTCTTTATAGGCATATGCATATTATGTTATGCTTGTTGACATGAACTTATGCTTTGCCATATCTATTTGGCGTTTTATCTTCTCCAGGCATTGCAATACAATACTCAGTGTTATTGTGATGAACTCTCAGGAACTCTTTGCAAATTAGTGGCACTTCTCTTTGTAATTCAATAAAAGCAACTTTTAATGAGACTTTATTTGTTTGAAGATGTCTTCCCTATTCTGGATTACTACAAGAATTACTTATAGTAATGAGGCATGGACAGGCAGAGCCCAAATCCACAGGTGTGTGTGTGTGTGAGTGTGTGAGTGTGTGTGTGAGTGTGAGTGTGAGTGTGTGAGTGTGAGTGTGTGAGTGTGTGAGTGTGTGAGTGTGTGAGTGTGTGAGTGTGTGAGAGTGTGTGAGAGTACATACAGTGGTGCTGTCTTTTGATTTACTTATTCTATGGTCTTCCGAGGGCCTTCTTGACACTGGACACTGGTAAACTCATCACTAACTCAGACCCATAACCCATTGGGGCTGTAGATTACAGACGCATGGGGCGATCACTGTTAATACAGAACAGCCTGGGTTCTGTTTAAAGGTGAATGATTGGGAGGCTGGGCAATCTCTGGCCATGCCAGCGAGAGACTAACCGGTGATTGACAGGACGAGAGTGGCGGTGAGTCATACAATTCCACGGTCTCGGAGTGGCGGCTCAAGCCCAGACCGTGGAATTGCTTCTCTGAGTGAACCCTGGACTGGAAAATGGCTGCTCCACCCGCTCCCAGCCTCCCAGGGGGCGAACTCATGTCCGGTTACCCACCCATTATCGAAACACAGCCATTGCGTGTTTTGAATCATGGAGCAACAGTAACTAGGGCGTGTGACTCGTGTCGCGCTTTGACTGTCTTTATAAAGTGCATAATACAGCAAGCTCCATAGCCCAGAAATGGGGGGATGTGATTGGGGATATGTTGTATAAAAAGTGCTGCAATTTGTACAAGGTGACTCCAACATGTATAAAATACCCTTTAATAAAAGCGGAGAATCTACACTTTATCCACATGTGAATTGTTTGATTAAGAATAAAAAGTTGTTGAGTATAGAGCCAAATTGTGAAAAAATATGTCTTTGTCCCAAACTTTATGGAGCCCATTATATGTAAAATTACGTAACTTTATCTTGTGATCCCTGTCAACCCCTCTAATGTCCCAGGGGGTCCTGCGCCCCACAGTTTTTGGAAGTGCTGATTTATTGTTTGTAATCGGGCAGTGGCACACCCTGAAGGCCAAGTTCTCCACAACGATCAGTGTGTTTGTTCAGTCATGCTGTTCCTGGGCGAAGCATTTCTACCAGGATACTATACCTGATGCAGCTCCAATGCTGGAATTCGTCTTTCTAGTCTGTCTGTTTGACTGCACGTAGTGACCATGCTCAAAATGGCTGACCATGTCTCCTTTTCTCTTTCTCTTTCAGTGAAGAAGGCCAAGCTCCTTGGGCCTCCAGGTAAGATAAAAGCAGTTACATTTCTCTGGGACCTTCACCAGGCGTGAAGGAGATCTGATTCTGTATCCTGGGGCATTGTATGTGTGTGGCATTATGCTGTGTTCTGAAAAAAGCTTTAATGCTACGGTAAGCGGCATTAGCGCTGGTTTAGTGGGGACTTTCTGGGGAAAACCAGACTGTTGCCAGTAGCGATACTGCGACCAGGGATGGGCAGGAAGAGCTGCTCTGTCTACTATTCCCATCTTGAGAATCTTGCAAAAATAACATTTTCTTAGCTTCCACTGCATCATCAGTTGGCTTTCGGGCATCTGTAAGCAGAACATCTGATCAGCCCTTTTCTGTTAGTGCTGTAGAGCACGTTAAGGAAGGTAGGATGGAAGATTCTTAATTAGCTGAGCGGGGGCCTGGCATGCACATTGGAAGGATCGCTCAGCTCAGTTCTTTAGCATTTTCTTTAGCTTGGGATCTCCTGGTCTCTGTATCTGTTGGAGAATCAGCTTGAGGAACACGAGTGTGAACAGCCTTGCTGAAAAAAACCGCTCAAGCTAGGTAGCTGGTTGACAAGTTCAGACCAACTTTCAGCTTGACATGGTTTGACCAGCTCAAGCTATGTTTTGAAACTACTCAGACAAGCTACCATAACAAACTGGTTGACCAGCTCATACCCAGCTAGACCAGCTTATGACCAGCTTGACCAGCTCAATTTTCAAGCATTTTACAGCAGGAAGGAGCTCTTCTGTCTTCCTAAAAGCCCTGAAAAAGGACAGAGAGTGCACAGAACAACAAATCCCACAGAAACAAGTGCCTTCACCCCATTTATTTTTGTTCATGTTGGAATCAGTGCCAATGTCAGTAAGGATGCATTTTTTATCTCCTGCTTAGAATTCCTGCAAAGACCAGCTGAGATTCTGAGCTGGTTTATGATGGTATAAGCTGTGCTTTCAACACTTCTTGCTGATCATAGCTGATCTGTGGCTGGTCAAAGCTGGTCTCTAGCTGGGCAAAGGTGGTCAAAGCTGGTTAAGCTGGTAGTGTAAGCTGGTGGCTAGTTAACTATGTAAGCTTGTCAGCTGGTGAACATCGGACTGACCAGCAAAAAGTGTCAAAAGCACAGCTTAAACCAGCTGGACCACCCTAGGCTGATTTCAGTTGCAATTTGGCTGAGGACGTTGGTGAATATGGCAGGGGAGGGGAGAGTGGTGGGGGGTTGGCGGGGGGGGGGGGGGTGATGGTGTGATGGTAGCTCTTACAGTCAGAAGTGGTTTCATCCTGTCCTCAGCCAAGCACTGGCCAAGCACTGGCCCTATTGTTACACCTGACAATCCAGCCCTGCGTGTGTTTGGCCCGGCATTAAAAAGCCTGTCGGTCTCACTTCCGTGTGCCTGGATTTCCCCTGCTGGCTTCACCATGCCGACTGCTCCCGCACCTGTTTGTCAGGAATTCGGGAAACCAGAACTAATATTTGCACAAGGAGGCTTTGTGTCCGTGAGAACTCTGTGTTTTTTTTTGTTTTTAAGTGCGGTTTAGTTGTGTTTGTCTCTTGGCCTTGCAAATTGAGGAAAGATAAACTGATCTTTCCACGCCCAACAGTCTGGTCTCCTCTTCTGTCATACAAGTGGATTTAAACAAGTGGAAATTAATTTGTGCAAGTGTGTGCGTGCCTGTGCATACGCGTGCTTGTGTGCGTGCCTGTGTGCACCTGTGTGTGGAGAGAGGGGGGCTTCTCCAGATGGATGCAAAATCTGTGCAGAAACTAGAAGAAGAAATTCTCAGAGCAAAACAGAACGCCACATCCTGCCACCGGCTCTTTGAGTTTGGGCTTGAATTCTGGGGTATAATCAGACAGCCATAGAGCTGCCTCCCCAGCGCCCCTCCCCCCCCCCCGCACCCCGTCCTCATAAAGAGCTGATGTTCACGTCTCAGGCGCTCCAGACCACTTGAGTGACTGAAGGGCCTTATTAGGCCCAGTCGCTGAATGGGAACACGTGTGACGTTTTCTCCGCCGGCAGAACGGATCCGTCGCGTTCCTCGCCGTCCCTTCCCTGGCAGGTTCGGGACGGTTCCTCCCGTGGCGTGAATTGATGGCCGCCATCGGCCTGTGAGACGCGCAGAAGCGGTGGGCTTTTCTCCTAATAGGGAACTGCAGATGTGGAACCGCCATTTGGGCTCTGAGCAAATGAAATATTTTACTTATTTATTTATATATGCCCGTTGTGTCGCCACCTGCAAACCTCCAATTACAAACTGGGAGTGCTTTTGACAGTTCTATTTGCAAACTTATTGTGTGTGTGTGTGTGTGTGTGTGTGTGGCTTGCGTGTGTGTGCTTGGATTGGGGATGGGGGGGGGCAGGTTAAGATTCTCTTCCCCCTAACATGATGGGAAGAAGAAAAAAAAGCTATCAGAAAAAGACAAGTTGTCATTTACAGTTAGCAGGTGTTCCTTTGTCTGAGCTGTTCTATTGATTCTCGCCCTCTCTACTCCTCCCTCCCTCCTCCGTTTCATATTATTTGTCAGATTTCCCCCATTTCCCCACCAGGCTTATTTACCCAGAGGAAATTACATGTTGCTGTTTGAGTGGATGAGGAGCCAAGATGGCGGCTTCCGCGATTTGACTTCCTTCTTCCTTCTTTTGTGGTGGAATCCCACACCCCACAAGAAAATCTGAGTTGGAGTGTCAGCCAAAAGTGATGTTTTTAGTGTTAAGAGTCTTCTTTGTTCTGTGGTGAAATCCCCTCCACCACCTTGAGCTGGAGCATCAGCCATAAGTGATACCACTTTCCCCAAGGCAGCTCAGCCAAATCGTGGTCCTAAGCCCTCAAGGTCAATGGTGTTGGAGATGGGGACCCACGGCAGGTCATTGAAGGTTCTTAACCCAGTGACTACATTCAGGGGAAAAAATCCAAAGTCAACATTTTTAGTTAAGATAAGGCCCAAAATATTCAAATGTTTCAGAAAGTTTTCTACACCACTGCTATGCCTGTGTAGGCTGTATGCTGACAGTCTTATTTTTTGAGTTCATAATCCTGACCATCCCTCTAATGCTTGACAAACCAGAAGTGAAGTGGGTATCCAACTTTTCTATGTCTGAATTTAATGATCTGCTCTTCAACCCCCAATTTGCATTCTCAGGGCAATGCCAGTTCAGTGTTTTCTTTTTTTTAAGTCTGCTTTTAGAAATACGGTTTCAAGGGGGCCAGATTATTTTAAGATTTACGCCTACAGTCCACATATTAAAGTGTTTTTTTATTGGTGCATTTTATATGCACACGTTGTAGTAGCATGTCCATTGCGTATAAATAACAGTATAAAAATATTCCTGCTCCAGGTATTTGTATCCTGTCACTTGTGGGAGGTGTGTGGACTTCATGAAGATACCACAACATTATCACAATTTGTGACGCATGAGAGACTTTTTCCCCCTATTATTAGTGTTTATCACTGATCAGTGGGCCAGGCTCTATTTAGCGTCTGGACTGGCAGCCAGCTGCCCGAAATTCAAAAATGCAAATCAGATTCTTCTCTCTCTCTCTCTCTCTCTAAGGATCATGGCAGTTTAACTTTTTTGGGGTACTTTTTTTTTTCGAAAGCTAGTGAGATGCAGGAAACTTTTATGTTTTCTACAGAATTAATCATCTCTTCTAGGTTGCATGTGGTGATGAATGTTCTGACCTGAACTCAATAACTATATCTATTTTGTCCCAGTTTAAAAAGAAAGTAAACTAGTTTATTGGAACAGCAGGCCACCGCTGTAGCATTTTCCCCCCTCGAAGCTATGCGGTGGTCCCAACACGGTTGGTTTGGTCTCCCCGGTGGGCTTGTTACCCTTGTGGGGCTAAAAGATAAAAGCACGTGGGCCAGTGTTATTACACTATTAATGTAATAATTTAACTGGATGTGAGGTCACCCATTTTGTTGTATCCAATGCCTGCTGTGGGGTTCACAGGTAGAATCCTAATGGGACCTACTTACATAATTAAATGTGTGACCATTGTTACATCCCTCTGTGCCAACTAGGGGCACTGGTTGCTTTGATCTGTATGGGCCAGCCTGTCCGTTTTAGGGACCTGTGCCCCCAGTGATGCGTCCATATACATATATCAGGAGTTCCAAGGGTGATCCATCACCACTCTAAGGTTTCTTGCACTGGGGCATGAGGTCACATGAGGAACATGCAAGGGACCTCAGAGTGGTGATGGACAACAGGCTGCCCTTCTCTGAGAATATCGCCGCAATGTCCCAGGCATGCATGTTCTTCCTGTAAACATCCAGAGAATCCATCCCTTCCACACCACCTACTCAACTCAGCTCCATGTTCAAGCAATGGTCCAGTGCTGCCTCGACTACAGCCGGTGTCAGACCCCCACAATTGATCCAGAGCGCTGCAGCTCGTCTGGTATTCAATGTCTCCATACATTCTCACGTTACCCCCCCTGCTCAGCGACCTCCACTGGCTCCCTGTTATCGCTCGCGTCAAATACAAAAACTTTGGTGCTTGCATACCAGGCAGTTAGGGGATCAGCCTCTGCATACATCCAAATGCTAATCAGACCCGACGCAACTTACAGACTCTATTCCGCTACCTCTGGACACCCCCTCGTCGCACCTGCACTTCTTGGTCATGACTGCTGTCCGTTCTGGCCCCATGATGGTGGAATGACCTTGGATGTCAGAACAGCAGAGTCTTTGATCACTTTCAAGCGCAGAAAACTCACCTCTACAGGCTGCACCTTTCCCTCTCTACCTCAGTGTAATAATTAACGCTATGTGTATGCTATGGGTTATAATTGCACTTGTGTATAATTATTTTAGTATTCGGGGTATTCTAGCTGCCAACCTTGCTATGCTAATTGGAAAGTTGATGTACTCTTCAAGGGTTCAAGTTGTATCTATGTAATCACTCTACGACTAGGAGCTGTACTTTCCTCTAGGGTCTTCAGCACACTTGTCCCTGGTTTTGATTTGCCCTTTATTGTCAATCAGTTTACCCTATTTGGGAATTACATCGGTCCTGCAGATAGGGCATGCCATGCTATTTTTCTGTTGTAACCCTCTGATCTGATATTCAGGGAAGACATTCAGATCACCAACCTCTATTTAGGATGAGCTTTCAAAACATTCGTATGGAGAAGGGAAGTTTCAGAGGCTGTTTTTACAATTATTCATTTTGACCAGTGGTCCTCAACCCTGCTTCTGGAGAGCGTTGAGGAGGCTTAAAATCAGCAACCGAATCAGACCCAGGAAACCAGGCGAGGTGCGTGGGTAATCAGCAGCTTTAATTGATCAGTTGAGTGCTGATGACTGCTCATTTAGCTCGTCAGTCTGTCTAGAGCAGGGGTGTCCAATCTTATCCGAAGAGGGGTGATTTTAGGTGCAGGTTTTTGTTTTAGCCCGGCATGAAGACACCTGAATTTGTTTATCAAGGTCTTGATTGAAGACCATGATTAATTAATTAGTTGAATCAGGCGTTGTCGTGCTGGGTGAGAACAAAAATCTACACCCGCATTGTTCCATTTCGGATGAGATTGGGCACCGCTGCTGGAAAGATTGACAAGGCCATTATGGTGTGACAGCGAGGGACCCTAATGCCCCAGCAGTCTGAAGCACTAAAGACATTGGGGTGAAAGCTGATTAGACTCAGACACCACACAAAGGGGATGAAATGAGATATTAATCACACGACATGAAAACAGGAGCAGTGCTGCAGGATTGCATAAAAAAGAGATGCTCCCAAGAAGACAAACGTTTAATAAATTCACATGACACAGAAAAAAAAACAAGACAGACAATGTTTTGATCCCGCAGGGATCTTCGTCAGGTCGTTTATGAAACTTTTGTCTTTTTGGGACAGTGTGCGGATATTATCTTTTTAATGTGACTCATCCTCGATCCAGGACCTGCAGAGACGTTTTTGATGCGCGCACTTTCAAAGCTTTTCAGCGCTGTAGAACTGAACAAGTAGTGCTTCTGATTGGCCAGGCTGTCTTCACACCTGACTCCCAGGTTAAAAGGAGTGTGGAAAACCAGCACTTCTCAGCCCTCGAGGATCATGATTTGATGATCCCTGCATTAAGCGATATGAGTGATTTAGAGCAGTCTAAAACGAACAGAAGGTTGTCTGCATTAGGGCCCATTTGTGTCTCCGTGTGTGACACAACACGATCTCTCTTGGCCGATCTCCTGCGGCTGTGTTACGGAGTGCAAGAGCAGAGGAGTCTGATCACACCCTCCAGCTCATCCCTCATTCTGCACGGTCTGTGCGTAGGCCTGGTGACCTTTGACCCGGGGGGGGGGGATTCTGCACACAGTGATGAATGGCTGGAGCACTGGGCCGGCGTTTGCATCGATGTGAACTGTGTGAAAGAACCCGGGCCCTCTCTAAGTAGGTGAGTGATGCAGTTTGTGTGTTTTTTTAATGGGACGTGCCTGTGCCTGCCCCAATCCCCAGAGCGGTGCTTAAATAAAGATGTGGAGCAGTGGGAGCCTGGCCTGGTGGCGGGTTGGCGGGCGGGGAGGGTTGGGCCGTGACAGCCGGTTTCCCTGTTATTAATGAGGGACGGGGACCGAATCCGGCTTCATTAAGCGCAGCTGTCAGAGTCACTGCGGCCCATCGCCTTCCTCCAATCACCTGTCTGCTCCGCGGAGGTGCGGGGTGGAAAGGGCGGGGGCGGGGGGGGGTCGGGGGGGGTTGGGGGGCAGACAGCGGCTCCAATTCCTCAGAAACAGCGTTTCCAGTATTACAGGAAATGAATGAATCCATCTAGCGATTTTAAAAACGTTTCTGAAAACTGTGAAAGTGAATGCCGGAGTCGGCGGGCTGTGTATTTGCACATTTGGATTCTCATTTGAGCTGCGGGTCATTTACTTGTAACAGGGTTGCCGTTGAGTGTTTTTCGGCATCGGGCTGTGAAAGTGTTCGCGTAATTGAAGGCCTGCCTGGATATCTGAGTGCTGCTCTGCTCTGGTGCGAGTTTGACAATTCACATTTGCCCTTAACAAGACACTTGAGGAGCAAGTTATTATTATTTAATCTGGACTGCGGTGCTTATTAAAACTAGGTCCCAACAAGGATTTACAGATAGACCGCACTCCGTAGCCTATGTCCACAGAATCACCAGGGTCTGCTCATTGTGGAAACTCAAAAGTAATGGCAAACTCTGGAAAAAATGTTTTTTTCGTTGCCTGGCACTGAAATGAAGAGGACTGCATTTGCAGGTCCCTGTCAGAAACCCTGACCCAGCCTAACTGTCTGATGCCAATGAAATTGCGGCATTTAGTTTCTCATTGTTACAGCTGAGAAGCTTCACAGTGCTGTAGATTAGAGGAGTCCGTGCTGGCCTGTCTTCTACACTGATGTAAATTATAGCTTCTCTGTTTGTGGAGTCCAGTCTCCTCTGCATCACTGATTTATGTAATTGCATCCTGTTTTAGTGCTGAGGTGGGCCCCATGGTCTGGTATCTGGGGCTCCTTCCTTTAGAACTCATTCAATGTTCCTTGAAGGAACTGGGAGCCAGGAGCAAGGCAGTGAGCGCTTGTCTGCGTGAGCTTGCTTAATTTTTGTGCATTTCAAAATCAGAATGAAATGGGGGGGAAAAAGCATTTTATAAAAATAGCACGTTGGTTATTTTTCACATATTGTGCTGTGGAATTTTTTTTTCTGGTTGAATTGTGCTAATGCAGGAACTGTGAACAAGGCAGCCCAGAGCAGTGCTATTCATGTTAACCTTTGGAAAGCCGTAGGATTTGCCTGCTGGCTTGTGCAGTTACACAGCACTTAATTGGTCAATTAAAGCAGTTGATTACACAGTTAGCTCACCTCACCTGGAGTTCTGGTTCTGAATTAGATGCTGATTTCACAGTGGAAAAAGAACAGGCATGGATTTGGGAACTGGATTGTAAATCCAAATCCCCAAGCATTATACTGAGACAAAAGGATGATGTATAATTGCTGAATAATACTGCGTCCAAGGGAACTCTCTCAGCTGAACAACCGCTTTGAATACAACCAATATAATTACGAGCAGCATGCTATTCTCTGTCCTAATGTACCAATATTTTCTGGTTCGCTGGCTGCGAGCAAGATGTTAAGCATTGCAGCGAGCGACAATTCATCGAAATGTGTTTCCGAATGAAAACAAAAGTGGTTTGTGCCAGCGTAATGGGACAGATGGCATTGTTTTACCCCCAATTTGGGGAAGTGTCACTCGGTCAGGCACGCTCGTATGTACAGACCTGTCCTGAACTGCACTGGTCCGTCTCCGCATCCTAACGAGCGACAGAGAGTTCTGCAGAGATGGAGAGTCCAGGCTTTAAAAAAAATAATAATAATACAAAAACATTATAATAAAAAACACTGCAAACCTTCAGTACCATAAAAAAGTTTTTGAAAGGTTGAAAGGGCAGTGGAGAGAGAAAGTGGAGAGCAGTGGAAGCTAGCAATGTAAGAAATGAAAGATGTTCCAAAGAAGATGAAAAAATGGACTCAAGGAAGAAGCGATCTTTGCAACATTTATTGATTGCTTAGTTGATTACTTTAATTGACCAATCATTTTGATTGCTTAATTGTATAGTATATTGACCAATCACTTTGCAATTATATTATAAAATTAAATAAATTAGCTTTGAATAATAAATCATTGTTTGATTCATTTCAGACTTCAGTCTGAAAGTGATTGACTGAATGCAGCAGCTCGTCTAGTCTTCAACCTTCCCAAACACTCACGTCACCCCCCTACTTACTTCCCTCCACTGGCTGCCTGTCATGGCTCGCATCAAATTCAAAACATTGGTGCTTGCCTTCCAAGCAGTTAAGGGGTCTACCCCAGCTTACCTCCAAAAAATCATCAGACCCTGCACCCCTGCCAGACCTCTTCGTTCGGCCTCCACAGGCCGCTTGGCACCTCCCCCTCTCCGAACTTCCACCTCACGCTCACGACTACTGTCTGTTCTGGTGGTGGAACAAACTCCCCGTTGAGGTCAGAACAGTAGAATCTCTTCCCATCTTCAAGCGCAAACTGAAGACGCACCTGTAAACTTTAATTGTTGTCTTTCTGTGATTTACTTGTGTATCAGGATGTTTTAGTTTGGCTAGGTAAGCAGTGTTTGGCTAGTTAAGGGGTTTGTTCATACATTTGCGTGTTGCGGTACTATAAAAAAAAAGAAAAAAAAAGAAAATAATAATGATAAAATAAAATAGGCCCTTATCTTTGTTGTGCTGGTAGCAGTTGAAATTGTACTTCCCTCTAGGGTCTTTCAGCACACTTCTCCCTGGTTATGGGTATGCACTTTGCACTTTGTTGTACGACGCTCTGGATAAGAGCGTCTGCCAAATGCCATTAATGTAATGTAATGTAATGACTGACTACTTGATTGCTTTGCTTCTTGATTTATTACATGTGTGTAAATGGTGCTGAAAAATCCAAGCAAACACAGGAAACAGTGCCCACACATAACTGCACTCAGATGAACCTTTCAAACTTTCAATAAAACTTTCCTTGATTTCTTTTTTCTGGAGCATTTTAATGAACTGTCCTCCCTGAGTCATTTCCGTTTTAAATACTGCATCTGGCAGTTCCAATCTTTCTGTCGTGCAGGTATCTATTAAATGAACTCTGTGCTCTGTCTGACACTCTCTTAGATCTCCTGTTTCATTGAAGGTGACAAACAGGGTAATTATCGTGGACAGGCTAATTACGTGCATATAGATATGGACGGACACACAGATGCATGCACACATGTCTGCGGACACAGGCTCTCACACACACACACACACACACACACACACACATGTATGCGCACGCATGCAGAACCACGCACATACATGCATGCACACACACGCACATGTACACACATAAGCTCACACAAATATATTCATAGTGCACACACATGCATGCGTGCAAACACTCACACAAACAGACACACACACAGGGACAAGCATACACACACACACACATACACACACGCACACACACACACACGCACACACAGCCGTAGCGCAGGTTGTCTGCTCCACAGACGGTGGTCAGCAGACGGATGTGTTTTCCCTGCCTGTTACCCAGCCGCTGGGCTAATGTCTAACACCTGCTCCGTTTCCTCCGCCCTCTGTGGCCCCGGGCCCTCCTGTCCAATAGGGTCCTCCAGGGCTCCCAGCGTGCCTCAGACAGATGGGCTCTTATCACAGTCTACCCTGCAATGATTCGCACAGACAGGTCACAATGTGTGAAGCCAAACAGGAAGTGGAAATTGGTACTGTTTTTTTTCTTTGCTAGCTGAGCTACCTGTATCACTGTAGTTACTTTATTTTTGTATTTTGATCATGGGCTCGCTTTGGTTCTGCTAGATTTTCTCTTTCTGCCATTCTGTTCTGAAAGGGAACATTTATTATTTTGCCTCTATCCACATCTGGACACACACACACACCCACACACACACACACACACACACACACACACACTGCTCTGCTCTGCCTGTTTGAAGATCAATGGCAGAACTCAACAGGTCTTCTTCCATGCAATATTAATCACTATCAGTTGGCTAACTTACTGTGTTTATTTCTTATTTCAGTAAATATTGTTTACAGATTCAAAAGTGGTTAATAATGAACGAAGACTCAGGTCCTAGGAGGGAAACACACACACACGCACACACACACACCCACACACACACACACACACACACACACACACACAGTAATCCACCCCACGCTGATAATTCTCCAGATTTACAAAGTTTTAAGCCAACATTTATTGGGCACTGCACTGTACGCGGTTGGGAGCATCACTGCAAATCTCCTGGATTAACAGACCAGAATCCCCACCATTAGCAAAATGTTTTCCTCAAAAGGCAGACTTCAGTCAGCCGTCCTACTGAGAGGGCTAAACCGAAAAGAGCTGATTTTCGGGCCTGGCAGTTTAGGACAGCAGTGATCCCGGCAGCCCTATAACAGAGATCCTGCAGCCACCACCATAACGGCTTTTCAGGAATGTTTCATATTAGGTTGCAGCTCAGGGACTTACAACAAAGAGCAAGTGACCTTCAGATTGAGCTAATTTATTGAGTTTGTTATTTCAAATGACATTTAATGACATTTTAAAGAGGCCATTATTTCTTTATTGAGACCATTATATATTGCACAGGTCCAGGTAGAGGAATACCTGAGAAGGTTCTGCCTGTCAGTTTGAGTTGTGTCCTACAGGTTACAAACATCTTCTCCCTTAACACTGCAGCCCATAAGCCAAGCTGGCACAGACAGGAGTCAAAGGAAGACTCATGTACAGTCATGTACAGTTTTGCTTAGCTGACTGCAGCTAACAGCTTGGCCAGCAGGGGTCACTTGAGAGTGGTGTGATGAGGATACTGACCGACTCAACCCTTTCCGAATAAAAATGCTTTTACATTTGTGAATTGTTTCTATTTAGTGAAAACCATGTCCCACCAGCCCTGTTTGTTGTTACCTGTTGATTTAACACCCCACTCGGGGACCGTTTATAATGGTAGCTGATCAAATGTATAGGATACTTTATCTCACAGCATTATTACTCTCTTTTGAACCGTTCCCCATATTGTGATGGATGACTGTGTGTGTGTGTGTGTGCATGTGTGTGTGTGAGGACTGTAGAGAAACATTAAGATTAATGGCTGAAAGTTTTTTTGGTCAGGTAATTGGATCCGGCAGAAAGCTCGGAGTTCGTCATTTACAAGCTTCTCTCTGCCATATGGAAAACCGTGAGCACAGCTGGAGTCAGATACTAAATCTAAACCTCAATCACATCTCCACATACAGATGTAAAAGATCTTGTGTAAATATAGTGGATATAATGTGATATAATTCCCAGTCGATAAGAGCATGCACAGACACACACACACAGACACAGACACAGACACACACATACACACTCATCCATCCCAATGTAACTCTTTTAGAGGGCCCAGGGGTTCCAGGCTTGATGCAGTGCTATACTCTCTAGTGGCGAGCTGTCAGTACTCTCTAGTCTGTAGGTAAATGGTGAGTGTACATGTGCTGAATGTCCTCTTATTATTATCAGTTCTTATAATATATAATACTGATTGAAAAGACTGGCACCACTAAAAAGGAATATAAATGAAATGCGGCTCGTTATTTTCGGCAGCAAACTTTGTTGGCTTGGATAATGCACACACGTTTCAATGAACTCGACGTCGATCTCGAACAGTCTCTCCATTCAAATATTTGCCATGGTTGAGTCGCTCATAGCGCAGGTACAACCGGTGAAGTTTGGGAACGTTGATGTTGCGGTGTGTGTGGAGACCGTGAAGTCCCCTCTCCCCCATCCCATGGCATCAAATCCGAAACGCGCTGTCCCTGTCTCTCTCTCTCTCCCCTCTCACGGTTCAGCTCCCGCTAATTTCCTCCGTGGGATAATCAGGCTCTGGAATGGGCAGTCCGGCGGAGGGGCCCTGGTGGAGATGGTCCATTAGGAGTAGACCTGGCCTGGGGATTGCTTCTGTCACTCAGAAAGGGGAGGGTGGCAAAATTGGAAGAGTGCTGGAGAATATAGCTCTGTTTTTTCGGTCTGCCTCCTCCTCTCCTTCCCTCCTCCCTGCAGTATATCCTGACGTTCCCACGGAGCATGCGGCATGTCCATCCTGCATGGTTAATGCATGGTATTGTTCATGAGCCCAATTTTGAAATAGGACGCAGGCCTAGAAAAATGCTTATTTTCATGGAGGTTTTGACGGTGTCTGTGAAATTGCGGAACTTATTTGCGGACACAGAAATGAGAACGGAATCGCACACATTTTGGGACTCTTAATTTTGCAAGGTGTACATTTGTTTGGCTTTAATTAAAAACTGAGAGATAGCATGTCTGTTCTGTTTTTATTAGCCTAACACATGAGCAGATTTGAAAACCCCTTTATTCCTGAGTCAATTAAACAGCCTGGTATTTATTAAGTAACCATAATTATGCTTCTTATCTTTGTTCTTCTGAAAAGTTCTGGGCTCTTCTGGGAAACTCAGGAAATAATGACCTAAACTATTAAACACAATTCTAAGGAAATGAATTTGGATGTTAATCCTTGATCTTTTGACACAGTTAAAAATGTAAAGAAAAAATCTTTTCAGGTGAATTTTCATTGCTAATGTGAGAATTCTCTACTCCGTGGCAGGGGCATAACCTGTAATTCTATAACCTTTATACTTTATTTTATGCTGCCGCAGAGTGTACAATCACGCGTTCCATTTTCCATCTCGGTGTTGGAATAATGTGTCCTCAATGTAAGAGAATGAAGAATCCATACCAATTTTGATGAGCAGATGTGTTGTAAGCTTTTCTCCAGTCAAGCGGTTTTTGCTTTCATCGACAGGCTGCTAGGTGAAAGGGTGCACTGAAGACAGCCCGGCCCAATTTAGAGGTGCACACCTTTCCATCTGCTTTCAGTCCTGTTGCAGGACAGTGTCAAGGGTCAGGATTAGGGGAAGTTTGTCTGCTGCTGTGGAGAAGGGTGTGAGCTGGAGACTGTTTCTGTCACTTTTCAAAACATGCTGTTTTATCTCCCCCAACAGTTTCCTGAAGCTTATTGTTTGGAAATACGCTGCAAAAAGTTCAAAATGCGGGAAAGCTATCCAAAACTGTGTGTGTAGGTACACTTAGACCAGTTGAAATTGAGCCTGCGGTATATTATTTTTAGTGGGAGAGCGAGACTGGCGGTAATGACTGTGTTTTCTTGGAGAGTGGGAGAGTGGTGCAGTAATCACAGGGCTTCCCAGGGAGTGGGTGAACACTATGATAATGACTGTGTTCTGACCACAAATCTGCTCCTCTAAAGCAGGGGACCGTAGACCCGCCTGCCTGGAAGCTAGCCTTGTGGAAAGAAACCCGCAAAACTCCCATGTGCCAAAATCAATATGAGCAGAGCACCGATGGCACGAACAGTTAGCTCCGGTTGGTGGTTCAGTTTTCAGAGTCTGCTGTGTTATCAGGCAGGTGTGTGTGTGTGTGTGTGTGTGTGTGTGTGTTTGGTGGGATGGCAAGGTACTATAGTAGAGTTATCGTGGTCTGGATGCAGAACTCAAATGGCACATTGCTGGTTTAAATCCCTGTTAAGACTATCCCCCTACATTTTAGCCAGGCACCTGACATGGATTACTTTAGTAAATATCCAGCTGTATCAATAGCTGCTGTACAAATAATTAGCCTGAACTAATGTGAGTATCTACAGATAAGGGTGTTTGCTAACCAAACAGATGATGTAAAGTGACAGACAATGCAGCCTAGCTGGAACATCTCTTAGGCTTGCTATTTGTACCCACTTCTATGTTTGTAGTTCAGTCGTTCACACAATGTGTATTTTACATGTCACCAATGAATTAATTCAGTGGCTAATTCAGTGTTTAGCTTCAGTTAAATGAAAGCCATAGAAAACCCCCCTGGGAGGACTTTCTGAGTGAAAGACAGTAGCACTATTGTGCGTGTGCAGAAAGCTGTTTGATGCTCTGTGATACGGTAATGACAGGGAACAGGCAGATTTTCTGTATTACAGCAATAAGTTGCGGATGTGTCCCCTCTCACCAAGCTAGGTTTGGCATTTAACTTTACCTTTTTCAATTACCCCTGCCTGTATGGTGCCTGGCTTGTGACATGATATTTAATTCACCTTCTTCACCTCACAAATTGCTTTTATTCTTTGACTTAAAGGGACATTTCACTTTCTGGAGTTTAAAAAAATATATTATGTTCTTTTTTCCATAAAAAATAAAAAATAAATAATAATATTCAGTGGTGGGGATGAGAGCATTCTGGGGTTTGTGGTCTAAAGCCAGACAATTACTCTTGAAGAAGTGCAGTGTTTCTTGGCCATGCTTAAGCATAAGAGGACAGGAGGCAGGTGGGAAGCTCTGCTTCTTTTCATGCCTGAAATTACCGTTGTTGTATCTTAGCTGTCCACCACATTAACTCTTTATGTGCTGTATGTGATGAGAATGTTCTTAACGGCACATTCTGCTGCTGATGTAACAATCACTACTGCTAGAGTCCTAGAACACTGGCTTAGAATTTTTAGCAAAAGTATTTTTTAGCAAAAAGTATTTGAAAACACCTGCACTTCAAAGAGTTAACACTATGCATTTCATAATGTGTTTATGTTCCTCTGCCTGTGTTCCAGATAAGTTCAATACCTACGTCACGCTGAAGGTGCAGAATGTCAAAAGCACGACCGTTACAGTACGTGGGGATCAGCCGTGCTGGGAGCAGGACTTCATGTTGTAAGTACCACGCAGTTATACCGCTAATGCTGTTGGGGGCAGCATAATCATTTTTCTATACTTTTTCCTTTTTCCATCATTTTGCCCATGCAATTTTATTTTCCCTTTTGGGCTTTTCCATTGACAAGGAAACTTGTATGAAACATAATATGTTTCTTTTATGTTCATTTAATTTGAGTCAGTTTGAGGACATTGCAATTTAAAGATTAATTTAGCAATGTTTTGAAAAATGTACCTTTAACATTTTTATAATTTTAAATTATTTATTACATTATGGTATGATTATTTTAAAGTTGTGGTATCGGATTATTGTTTTAAAGAACGTGTCTTTGTCAGTATGCAGTGAATCTATCACTGTCAGGTTACCACAAAATAAAAAAAGACAGTAATCTAAAGATGGCTAGGGTTTTATACATTAACGTTAATGGGGAGTGCTGTGGTTGGATAAGAATACTGGCGTTTTGTCGTTTTGTCACTATAGTGCTCCTTAAAAGCCAGATTTCCTGTTGTAAGACCCATCCACAGCTGTGTAGAGAGGAGGGGGGCAGGGCAGCTGGGCGGAATCGCCCTGCGGAGGGAGGGTGTGTGGAACAGCCCGGGCCTCTGCCTACACTTCCCGCTGATGGACTCATTAGAGTGCTAGCAGCCGCGGCTAATAGACCAATTAAGCGCCGTGTGGCAGATTGCGACCGCGCCGTACCGGGTCGCCCAGCGAGGGAGAGACCTGCCGATGGGGCGGGAGATGGGAGATGGAGCGGCTTGATGGATCTCGCTCTTCCCCCACCAACCCTCGCACCCCCCCCCCCGCCCCCACTTGCATATTGTGTAATCATAATGAGAAAATCATTGCATGTACTGTCTTCTATTACCGCCTGCCTACACTTCAAATGACACTGCAATTTCTGTAATGGCCTTTTTTGGGGCTTGAACATTCTCTTTTTCTGCTCTTTTATCCAGTGGTGTGATTTCTGTAGTTCACTCAGTATTAGAAATCACACCAGGCTGCCATTTTCTTTGACCTTTATGTTATCAGAGAGGTCAACTGAACTCACTTTTCTAGTACATTGGAAGTCATAAGAATCATTGTGGAATTGTGTAGCCAAACAGGAGTGAGGATAAGGAGGAGTGTGATAATCTAGCCGGATACAGCAAAACCGGGCTTTGTGGGAATTTGACCAGTACAGCAAGAGTGACACTCCTACATGTTTAGAAAGTAGCATTGGATCTTTAATGACCGCAGTGAGTTGCTTAACTACGCATCAGTCTTGTTACTTTGCTAGTGAATTGAAGCATGTCCTGCTTGCAGTTTGGTGCACAGCTGTGTGAGTGTGTGAACAGCTGAGACATGCTGTGTGGTGTTACAGACGGTGAAGACTCAAGTGAAGAAACAGAATTTGCAGTATTAATGAACAGTGTGAGGATCCGACCACAACAACACCAAAACCAAAGTGAGGCTGTGTGAAGACTAACTCCTGGAGGGGCGATACAATGTGTTGAGCTGCTGAACAGTGTTAAGATGTGTGTGTGTGTGTGTGTGTGTGCAATGCAGGAGAGCAGTTTTAAGCAGATTTGCCTCTTGTGGAGCAGTGGGACAGTGGTCCATGTGTCAGGTGTTGGGTATTGGGTCAGGAGGGTTTCTCGGCTGTAAGATTACTGTGCTGATCAGGGTAAACCTCGGTCACAGATGGGATTAGACACAGCTTTACTCTAAGGAGGAACATGCACATGCTCCTCACTACCACAGAGAAAGAACACGCATATGCTCCTCACTACCACAGAGGAAGAACACGCATATGCTCCTCATACCACAGAGAAAGAACACACACATGGTCCTCACTACCACAGAGAAAGAACACGCACATGGTCTTCACTACCACAGAGAAAGAACACGCATATGCTCCTCACTACCACAGAGAAAGAACATGCACATGGTCCTCACTACCACAGAGGAAGAACACGCACATGGTCCTCACTACCACAGAGGAAGAACACGCACATTGTCCTCACTACCACAGTGAAAGGAGGGACACATGGTCCTCACTATCACAGAGGAAGAACAAAAACAAAGTTGTCCCCTGTCGTGCCTGGACAGACAGACCTATCCTCATCCTCTCCGTCTGCAGAGAACAGCTCTTAATCTTGGACACACAGTACCCACTGAACACACGCGCTGTTATCCACACCCGTGAAGAATAACAAATATATGGTCATCCCCACCAAACTGTTATCCTCAGAGGTCTCTCTTGGCACGATGTAGTCTCTTACCAGATGTATGCTTTTTAATGTGGGCCATTCAGCAGGGAAAGGGTCTAAAATATGTCTTTCTTTATGTCAGATTCTCAGAATAGCTTCTCGCTGGTATTTTGCTTTTGTTTAAAACAAAGGGAAGCCTCATGCCTGACTGTGTTATGCTGCGGGGGCTTTGCGTTTCTTTAAACTCGATTTGTTTCTGTGGATGTTCATTTCAAGTGCCGTCATTCTTCTTTCTTTGTGCTGAGTGGCAAAGGTGGATTGCTTGTCATATTGAGTTATCAACGAACCTGTCTGCGTGCTTGTTTGCTCAAGAGAAATCCATTTTCCTGTGGATGTAGCATTTCCTGCACCTCACTGGTACAGGCCAGCAAGAATCAAGAAACCTTCAGAAAATGTCTCTGTATTCGTTATCGCGGCTGTTGCTTTTTGATTTTCCAAAATCAATATGGTCAATAGGGTACACAGAGCGATAGGTCTTCCTGCCGTCAATAGTATTGCTTTATCTAACAGGCTGCAGCCAATGTATTTTATAAACCTAAGAAGGTACATAACCTGTTGGCCTGTGCAGTATCAGAAAATGTTTATTTTTGTTGTGTCTCTTCAAACATGCTTTTTCTCTATAAAAAGTTATCAGTAAACTTCCTTGGCTGTGTACTGGTAAACTTCCCGTCAGAGCAGTTGTATTTTGGGGTTTTTCCTTTGACATTTTCTGTTTCTTTCCACTGACAGGAATACGTTTAACTGCTGTACTGTTGCCACCTTTAGGCTGGGCCCCTTTGTTGCCTAGACAGGAAGATACAGGGCTCTGTTCTGTTTGATGAATTCATGTTGGTATTTACCTGAGAGCTTAGTTCTTGCCAATGATGAAGAGAACACACAGTAACTGAACAGAAAGCATTGTGTGACAAGAATGGCGAGCTGCTTCAGTTGAGCACTCTTATTTTGGGGCAGAGGGCCAGGGGGTGTGGATCTTGAGCCTCCAGCTGGGATGCTGGGATCTTTGTGTACTACAATGTTCCTGGTACGGAGGTACGCGTGCCCCATGCAGGCATCTGGCAGAATTAAGGAAGGGGGAAGAAGAAAGGCCGGAACTGAAGAATGGGAGGAATAGTGAAGGAGAGGATGCTGCAGATAGAGGAGGGGGAGAACAAGGCCTTGCGGGGCTGTTGGGTGCTGGGTGGCTGGTCCTCTTAAGGCACTGTTCCAGTATGCTGATGGGTCTCACTGCATGGTCTGGTATCTGTGACTCTGTTCCAGTGTGTGTATGGGCCCCACAGTCTCGTATCTGTTTACTCTGTTCCAGTGTGTGTATGGGCCCCATGGTCTGGTATCTGTGACTCTGTTCCAGTGTGTGTATGGGCCCCATGGTCTGGTATCTGTGACTCTGTTCCAGTGTGTGTATGGGCCCCATGGTCTGGTATCTGTGACTCTGTTCCAGTGTGTGTATGGGCCCCACAGTCTGGTATCTGTGACTCTGTTCCAGTGTGTGTATGTGCCCCATGGTCTGGTATCTGTTAAGGCACTCTTCCAGTGTGTGGATGGGCCCATGGTCTGGTATCTGTTAAGGCACTCTTCCAGTGTGTGGATGGGCCCATAGTCTGGTTTCCTTTCCGAGTCCCACAGGTCAATGCATAATTCAATCTGGTATTCTCCCGAGATTAAAGCGGAGCGGAAATCTCTTCTAGCACAGGATGCTGCTGTCCATTATAGTAGAGAGTTACATGCTCCCTCGAGCTCTAGACACCCCACTGTCGTGCAACAGTCATGTTGTCCGACCCTGAGACACGTTAGCTGTAGCAACTTGATCTGCCCTCGCTACCAGCAGAGCGTGAAAAGACGTTTTTTTCTATCCGAGCTAAAGAGCACTTGTCGGACTTGTCCCAGTGCTCGGGGGTGTAATGTCATTCTCTGTAGTGGACCCCCTATTTTGGCTCACACCGCCGATCTCCTCTACTTCTACACTGCACTGCGCCTCTACAATTACACTGCAAGACTCGGCTAATTAGCGTCTCGATCGACCTCCAGCTAGCCTCCCTCACTGCCCTGCTGGCGTAAGTAGTCGGAAGGCCCCGCCAGACCAGATCTAAAGTGCATTTTTCCTTCCTCGGAATATTAAAAAGGGGACCCCTCCCTGTTTTCTCTTGCATCTATATTCCACCCCCCCCCCACACAGTCTGAGTCCCTTTTTTCTGTGGCCATCCATGGCTCCAGGGTTTTGTGCGTGGGGAATGAAAGTCCTCATGAATAATTCTTGCTGGTATTTATGAAACACAGGGAAGCTGTGTAGTTGATGGCCAAACACAGGCAGTTAATTGGGGCAGGGCTCATTAGCTTCACACCGGTGCACTCTCCCGCTGCTTCTGACTGTAAGCTCCTGCTGTCTGCTAGCCGGCGGGTTAAGAGTTAATGGACTCTCGCAGTCTGACACCAGCGCTACACTGACAAAGTGCTGCATTACAGATACAGGCATATGGAGTGTGTATGTGTGTGTGTGTGTGTGTGTGTGTGTGCTTGTGTGTGTCTGAAGACCTACACTGGGCCCCAGAATGATTGACACCTTATGCACAAAAAGTGCTGTAAACTCAAAAGAAGTTATTGACAGTTATTGACATAAGCTTTATTTTCCAACATGTGTAAAGTAGTGCACTTTATTAATTATTCAATGGAATCAACCAGTGCAGGGATCAACATATGTTTTATGCCTTTTTATTATGGCCCTTACAGTGCTAAGTGATATGTTTTACCATTTGTGTATTTTGTTGTACCCTTTACCGGACTTGTGATGATCAATTACCATCTGTGTCTTCTGAATTGACAGTTCTTTGACTTTTCCCATGCTGATGGTTGACAAAGGGATTTTGCATGCTTTTATACTCTAATGAAACAGGAAGTGATGGAATGACACAAAATAGTTCCTTTAGGCTGATTCTGCATTCCACTTACCATGGAGGTCGGAATTTCCCAGTTAAAATGTCCAACTTCCGATCTCCAAGCATTCCAGGTGCACAACGCCAAACATAAACAAAAAACATGGCTGACCATGAAAAACTGGTGGTGTTTATGTGGCAAGTGTGTAACCACTTGAACTGTTTGCTTTCTGCACTGACCCAATGGCAGAAATATACCACTCCTTAACTGTGCTTTGGTCTAGCTACATTGGTAGCTACATGTTTTTGGGTATTTTTTACGTTTTCCCAAATAACTTTTGCGCAAAGAAGATAACTTTCATTTGCCCTAGCCTGCTAACTAATAGCATTGGCAACATTGTTTCAAATCAATTCACACGCAGAGCAAGCTTACTATATGATAGTATGTTTTATTTTAATGTCAAGCAGGAACAAATACTGTAATTTGCATTGCCTTTTAGTTGATGGTTTACTATTTACTGCCTCTCATTAAGTCGGGGTAGATGGATTTGCGACTTGTGAGTGACGTTATATTGTACTTTTTCTAGTAGGAGGTTGGGAAGACTTCTGAGTTGTCTGGAATGCAGCTGAAGATTAACTAAATTAAAGTAAAATTGTATTGCTGATTTCACTTTGTTTGATTTTATCAGCAATAGTTGTTGGGGGTGCCAATAATTTTGGTACCTGTGGTTTTCAGAAAAAATGACATTATTAAGTAAACCACATTGAAACATGAGAGTAAATGTATTAAAATGAAAGTATATATTTTTCAGTATGTTTGAACATAAATCCATGTTGTTTATTATATGTAGCTTTTTTTCTCCATTTTTATTAAGGGTTTATTGAGGTAATTCTGTAGCCCACTGTACATGTATGTGTTTGTGTCTGGAGACATGCGTGTGCGTGTATATGTGTGTGTGTGTGGTCTGTGTGTGTGTGTCTGAAGGTCTGTGTGTGTGAGTGAGTTTACATGCATGCGTGTGCGCCTGTGCGTGTGCATGCATGCAGTACTGAATGTGTGTGTGTGTGTGTGTGTGTGTGTGGATGTGTGTGTGTGCATGCGTGCCTACGTGCCTACGTGCATGCAATACTGTATGTGCATGTATCTGTGTGTATGTGTATCTGTATATGTGTGTATGCGTGTATCTGTGTATATGTGTATCTGTATGTTTGCGTGTGTGTGTGTGTATATATGTGTGTGTGTGTGTGTGTGTTTATAGGTTTGATTCCCTGGTGGGGTGCTGCCATTGTGCCCTTCAGCCAGGTGCTTAACCTGAATTACTTCAGTGGATATCCTGCAGTTTCTTCTAGATCTCTCTGCTGCCTTCGACACTGTGGATCACTCCATCCTCCTGTGCAACGGGCATCTGTGGCACAGCCCTGGACTGGATTGAGTCCTACCTCTTTGGTCGCTCCTTCCAGGTTGCCTGGGCTGGTACGGTATCGACACCTCGGCCCCTTGCCACAGGAGTTCCCCAGGGCTCAGTCCTAGGCCCGCTTTTTTCTCTTTACACTCGTTCCCTTGGCCCTGTGATCACTGCACATGGGCTATCCTACCACTGCTATGCGGATGATACCCAACTCTTCATCTCGTTCCCACCATCTGATACACAGGTTTCTGCCCGTATCTCTGAGTGACATCCAGAGCTGGTTGGATAACCATTATCTAAAGCTCAACCCAGGCAAGACTGAAATGATATTCATCCCTGCTAATACCTCTCCCCACCTGGATCTCTCCATTTCCCTCAGGGATACCAAACTCACGCCATCACCCAGTGCAAGGAACCTCGGCATGGTGATGGACAGCAGACTGTCCCTTTCCGAGAACATTGCGGCGGTGACCCGGTCATGCAGGTTCTTCTTATACAACATACGGAGAATCCGCCCCTTTCTCACCCCCTACTCGACCCAGCTCCTGGTCCAAGCGATAGTTCTGTCCCGCCTGGACTACTGCAATTCCCTCTTGGCTGGCCTCCCAGCGTCCGCCATCAGACCCCTCCAACTTATCCAGAATGCAGCAGCTTCCCAAATACTCACACGTCACCCCCCTGTTTACTTCCCTCCACTGGCTGCCTGTCATGGCTCGCATCAAATTCAAAACATTGGTGCTAGCATTCCAAGCAGTTAAGGGGTCTTCCCCAGCTTACCTACAAAAAAATCATCAGACCCTACACCCCTGCCAGACCTCTTCGTTCGTCTCCACAGGCCACTTGGCACCTCCCCCTCTCCGAACCTCCACCTCACGCTCACGACTACTGTCTGTTCTGGCTCCACGGTGGTGGAACAAACTCCCCGTTGAGGTCAGAACTGTAGAATCTCTCCCCACCTTCAAGCGCAAACTGAAGACGCACCTCTTCAAGCAGCACCTCTCCCCATCCCTCCCTACCTCCCTGTGAACCTTAATTGTTGTCTTTGTGATTTAGGTAGTGTTTCGGTATTTTTAGTTGGCTAGGTAAGCAGTATTTGGATAGTTAAGTTTGGTCACTTTTGCTTTGTTGTTTGTTTATTTGTTGATTAAAAATAAATAAATAAAAATAAATAGGCCCTGGTCCTTATCTTTGTTGTACGGGTAGCAATTGAAATTGTACTTCCCTCTAGGGTCTTTCAGCGCACTTAGCCCTGGTTATAGGTATGCACTTTGTTGTACGTCGCTCTGGATAAGAGCGTCTGCCAAATGCCAATAATGTAATGTAATGTAATGTAATGTAAATGTATTGTATGTAAAAAGTAATCTTTGTAAGTCACTCTGGATAAGCTTGACCGGTAAATTCCTGAAATGTAAATGTGAACATTGCCGTTTCTCTACAGTGAGCTTTCCAGTGTTTGTATCTGTGGGAATTCATAATGTGACTAAAGCAGTAGATTTACTGGACTGAATTTCTGCGATTTGGGATTCACCATCCTCAGCATAGAAACTACTACTGAAAGAACAGAAGGCGTCAATGAGTTCGGGCCAGCTTTTGATATTGCCATATTGGGAATATTTTATGGGCGTGCGTGTTCAAAAACGGATATTGCAGAGGGAGTTGGGCTTTTGTTTCATTTATCTATTTTTAGTTCGTAATAACAAACCTCTCAATCACAGACATAAAAACCGCTGGACAGGAGTGTCTGATCTGACGGGGCCCCTTGTGCCTCATCCTCGGAATGTGAATCTGATGTCATTAAAGTTAACCAAATGCACAAATGTGAAGCTTTATTTACACGACTCTCAGGTTTGGCCTGTTTTTTCTGTTTATCCATTAATACGGTCCAATATTATTTGTGCTTCTATTTACTGTGTCATTTTTCCTCATTAGCAACCAGAAACAAGAACGGAGGTTTTAATGGTTTCTTAAAGTGTCAAAAGCCTTTCCTGCAGGATTTTTTCCTGAATGTTTAAATAACATTTTTATTCAGTTTTTGTTTTCTTTTAAAGGAATGTGTTTTTGTATTGGGACCTGACCTTGATGTTTCTGTGAGGTTTATTTATTTATTTTTAAATCTTTATAAAAATGAAAACTCTGCGGAGAACCTTTTAAAAAATTTGCATAAACAAATGAAGGAAGGCAATGTACCAATTTTTAAAAAATACATTTGAATACAATTTTACCAACAAAAACATGTTGTGAGTGGGTCTTTTTTCACTCCAACATGAGTTCTGATGGTAATTTCAGAAACTGAATGTAATTACATTTTAAACAGCCCCAGGAGATGGCTAATAGCTCATTTCCTAGTGTTTAAAGGAAAAACATTCCTGTGCTGTCTTCCCTGAGCTGAATCCCTGTGTGATGTCTGTTCACCCTCAACACCTTGCTAGTGTCTTATTGCAGTTTAAAGCATATTTCACTGATTAAAGTCTAGTTATCCGAAAGCCACCTGACCGCACTTATAATCTATTCTCACTCTTGTAAGAAGATCAACTGTTCTTGAAAAGGTTTCAGTGTCATTCATCCCTGTATTGGGTTGCGGGTGTAATAATTTCAACATAAACCTTAAAATGGTTATTCTGCAGTGATTGATGCTCACTAAGATGTTATAACTGTGTTATAGTTCGACAGTTGAACATTAATGCAAGCTGTATGTAGTAAATATAATATTGAGCAGTGGTGGAGTGGTGAGGTTTGGTACTGCATGAGTAGGTCCCGCAACGAGACTCTCCCTTTTTATTTATTTATTTTTCTTTTTTCAAAGCGGCCTCCTGCAGCTTCAGCCAAAATCTAGCAAATAAAAACCATGAATGAAAACTGCGTCAGCAAACACCTCCAAGGAGTCTCCGGGAGTCAGCCTGCTTATCACATCACTTTCCCTTATGAAGCCGTTTCCTGCTGCGACACCCCCGGTTTGTGGTATTCGCAGATTTATTTATTTATATTTCCGTATTCATCTCCGCGCGGCGGTTCTCTGGCCTCGTCTGGGGCAGGCGGCGCGGCTTGTTATGACAACGCTCGTTAATTACCCATTGTTAATTAAAGTCCTAAAGCTCGCCCGCTACTTTTGTCTCTAACTAATTTCAAAGCGGCTATGCAAATGAGCCCCCGCTCTCCGGCGGCTGTGTGGAAATGCTCTCAGAATCGTTCAAACTTTAGCGAACCGCATTTAATTTGACGTTGAGCGGAAGCGGTTATTCATTATCTCCCCTGTGAGGTCTTGCTCGGAGAGGAAGCTCGGACCCTGAGTCACGGCTCCATTGAATCACTTGCACAGCCTGTCCTGATGCGTCTCTCTGCCTTAATCTTCCTCTCTCAGCCTTTTTATTTACACTCTGCTGGGACATGATGGTCTGGAACTTTTTTCTCCACTAACCACTTTGGCAGGTATATTATATAGAGTTTTTACCTGCCACTTGTGAAAAGAGTAAAATTGCAAAAACAGATATGAGGGATTTTCCTTGCTCCTGTTAGAGGCTAGCTCCAAGCACAAAGCACGGTTGTGTTCTCATCATAACCCAACCTGTCGCTTCGTTTCCCTTTTCTGAAACTGCCCATTTTTCATCCATACTTTTTCTTGCTGTTCCCTGTATCCCTTGTTTCTTAGCTGTTTTTTTCTGTAGGCTGAATTGTTCCAGGAGAATTTTGCCACATATTGTATGTTCCCACGCAAGAAGCACTGAGCGAGGAGAGAGTGGGCAGGAATGTTTGGGTGCATTTTTTGATTGACATTCTTGATAATTGGCTAATACTTACAGTACTAGCACCAGAGACAGTAGAGTCTTGACTGTCAATCAAAGTCACAGGAGGCATTGACTTTAGGTCACAAATTTGTGACATTCAAATTTGTAACCATATCCAGTCATAGAAATGTGATGCATCCTATTAAAAATATTAGTTAAAATAATACTAAAAGAAAACCTACCCACCGCAATGATGGGTTACTTGACAATATTACGTGCCACATCCAACAATAATTGACCTGCATTTGAAGTGTAGCGAGTGTTAATTTCAGACCTTGAGAGAGTGATATTTGATGATACAGCTGGGTGAACTACCATTCATAGAATAACTAAAGTATCAGGTTTCTTTGTAGTAAGGCCTGTAAGGCCTGTGTTTGTATTCTGTGCCGTTCGGTATTGCACACTAATGGAAGGGACTGTGTTTGTATAGTGTGCAGTTTGGTAGTGTGCACTAATGGAAGGGACTGTGTTTGTATAGTGTGCAGTTTGGTAGTGTGCACTAACTGTAGGGCCTGTGTGGGTATGTCCTGTGCTGCAGTGAGATCAGTCGGCTGGACCTGGGGCTAATAGTGGAGGTTTGGAACAAGGGTCTGATCTGGGACACAATGGTCGGAACAGCGTGGATTCCACTGGATACCATCCGCCAATCAGATGAGGTGAAGACCATGCATGCTCGCACACACTCTCTCACACACCCTCTCTCACACACACACACACTCTCACACACACCCTCTCACATTACCACACACACACACACTCTCACACGCACCCTCTCACATTACCACACACACACTCTCACACACACCCTCTCACATTACCACACACACACTCTCACACACCCTCTCACATTACCACTCACACGCACGCACACACACTCTCACACGCACCCTCTCACATTACCACACACACACTCTCACACACACCCTCTCACATTACCACACACACACTCTCACACACCCTCTCACATTACCACACACACGCACACACACACACACACACACACTCTCACATTACCACACACACACACACACGCACGCACACACACTCTCACACACACCCTCTCACATTACCACACACACACTCTCACACACCCTCTCACATTACCACACACAC
The DNA here is from genome assembly GCF_963514075.1 of Conger conger. NCBI lineage: Eukaryota > Metazoa > Chordata > Actinopteri > Anguilliformes > Congridae > Conger > Conger conger. Next base: position 16,388,222 of record NC_083770.1, on the reverse strand, counting down.
GCACGCACACACACTCTCACACATGTACACACACACACACACACACACACACACACTCTCACACACACCCTCTCACATTACCACACACACCCACACGCATGCACACACACTCTCACATGTACGCACGCACACACACACACACACACACACACACACTCTCACACACACCCTCTCACATGTACACACACACACACACACACATGCAATCCCACACACTCACAAATGCACACAAACACACACACACTCTCACACATGCACACAAACACACACACACTCTCACACATGCACACACACACGAGGTGGAGAGCATGCATCCACACATACACACACACACACTATTTCACACACGCACACACACACACACACACACACACATATTATTGTTTTGAGTTTTGGGTACACAACACAGTTATGTGCCAGTCTGTGGGGCCTTAATTTCCTGCCAAAATTCACTGTGAGGCTCCTTAACGAGTTCAGCTAACGAGGCAGAGCTCTCCATTCACCCACCTGAAACGGTCACTGTTGTTCCATTTCAAGCACGATTATTCAATTAGTTTATATGCTGAATGCCCTAAAAATAAAAAATAGATTTTTCCATCTTTTCCTCATACTCCCGACTTAAATGTAATGCATTCCTTCTGGAACGTGTCAGGGAACTGCTCTCCTGAGGCTGTCCATCTTCAGGACTTGGTGGGGTCTGTGTTTTAACGCACTACAGACACACTGCAGCTTTCTACACCTCGCCACGTCCTGTTTGACCATCAGTCAGACTGTTTGCTGTGCTTATGTCATGCCACAGATACGGCCTCACTGAAATTCATGAACCAGTGACCTGCGGTATTATCTGCCCTGTCTCTGCACCCCTCACTCTCTGTCTCCGCCCGTTCAGGAGGGTCCGGGCGAGTGGACCTCTCTGGACTCGGAGGTTCTGATGAAGGAGGATGAGATATACGGCACCAAGAACCCCACGCCCCACCAGGTGCTGCTGGACACGCGGTTCGAGCTGCCCTTCGGTGAGTGTCTTCCCCTGGGCCCTTACCCTGGGCCCTTACCCTGGGCCCTTACCCTGGGCCCTTACCCTGGGCCCCTTACCCTGGGCCCTTACCCTTACCTGTATCTGAGTTATTCTTTAACCTTGTATTCCCTGCTGACAAAAACAGCTCAAGCTAGGTTTTGAAATTAGCTAGTCATGGCTGAACTTTACAGCAGGGTAGCGCTTTTTGACTGTCACAAAGATGCTTTACAGAGTAGCAGAAGAGCAAACACCAGACCTGAACTCCTAAAATAGCCTGGATAGTGTGTGTGTGTGTGTGCGTGTGCGTGTGCGTGTGCGTGTGCGTGTGCGTGTGCGTGTGCGTGTGCGCGTGCGCGTGCGCGTGCGCGTGCATGTTTGTTTGTGTCTGTATTAGGTCTTTTACACTTTGCTCTGGTCATAAGCTATTTGCAGTTCAACCATTTATGAGATTTTCTTGTTCATAGTGACTTAATAGATTATAGTTTTCAGCTGTATTTTATACTGAAGCAATCAGGTTAAGTACCTTCCTTGACATCACACAGGAATCAAATTCTTAGTTACAAGCTCAGTTACCAAGCCATTCTACAATACTGCTGCTGGCAAACGCTGAACTTGCAATGAATTTCTGTTGGTGCAGAAGCCTGCGTGTATTTAAAGTAACAATTAAGTGAACTGCATGTGCTACCGAGTTTATATGATTGCTTAAAGTAGAACATTATTATTAGGTTGTCTTTGCAGGGGCAAGATTTGCACAGTGCTCACAGCAACGGGAAGATATTAGTTTATTTTGCAGACTCCACCTTCAGGCCTCTTATTGCTAACTGCAGCCGGCCAGCCAATCAGAGCCCACCTCACCCCCGACCCCGACCATGAGCCAATCAGACGGCATCATTAATTGTAATCTTCTTCCTGTGGGGTTTCATCACTAAACTACACGCTTGCTTGGTGTTTCAATCTGGTTCCTTTGTGTTCCTTTCTGTGAGACTGTGAGGCGTAGTCTTACATGGCTTGGTTCTTTTACTGGTCACTTTTGCTTAAGGTCAATCTGATATGGGAAAAATGTGCACACATTCACACGGGATGGATAAGTCAGCTGTATTCATAAGGGTGTCTTATACAGACTCAAGTTTACATGTGCCCTTGCCTGCACCATCAGCTTTCCTAACATTACCCCTGAATAATCAACTCAGTTTTCTGTATTGGATCAGGAGGTTATTTACCAATGTATAGGGGTCAAATGTATATAGTGGGTGTACAAATGGAATGAGCTTTAATCCACTGTGTGTTGCTTCTAGCAAATCCTTCAGCTTAACCTGAAACCTCTTCTGTAAATATCTACCAGCACAGCTGTGGGTAATGGATGCATTGTAATAATATAAAAAGTCATCATATCAACAGCAGGACATCCATCCCAACTCGGCTCACAATTTACTTTACAAACTAGACAGTATCAGACACCACAAATCTCTGGATAAAGATGTGTATCGATTTATAATTTCTGGTGATACAGTGTTAGATACTATCTAGTTTTTAGGTAAACTAAGCATTAGGTACACTTTAGTGGTAAGAAAAAGGTGGGAATTGCTGGGCCTGTTCTCCTCGTTATGTTATGTTATGTTATGTTAATTTACATTGTTTGTTTTCTTGTTGGCGTTATCTCTATCTCTGACACTGGAGATGGACGAGCATGCCCTTTTAACAAGCCCTTCCCACCCATTTCGCTCTGCGATGATTCAGCCACTGCAAGTGCCCGTTGTTTGATTAATGGAAATGCCACAGGCATTGAGACGGCCTCCTCTGGACGAAAGACCTCATGCCGTCGGCGTTAATATGTAAACAAGCGCTGATGGGCAAAAAACCTCCAGGCTGCGGGGCAACTGGGAACCAAAAGTAATTAGGGCATAATTCAATCTCTGGGTTCCCTGAGTCACAAGCGTTGTGATTACACTGCAAAAACAAAAACAAAAAAGTATTTTAGTGTTATATGGAGACCAAAAATCTTTTTTCATTTACTTTTTTGCTAAATATTCCCAACCAGTTTCAAGATTTTAAGTCTCATATCAAGACTCGAATGCTTGTTAAAACAGTCAATTTTTGCAGTGTGTCACCATCACATCCCTGCAGAACACTGATCTGTGTGTGAGAGCCACAGCTAAAATCATACATATTAAATGTTTTTATTTCAGATCAGATCATTTATACAGTACACACTACTCAGTAACTGCAGTGCCAAATCAACTATTTTATATTATATGGCTAGAGTGGACCTATCAGTGTTGAATTAACACTGGCCTTTTTACTGTGTACAATTGAACCCATGTTTCTAAAGCATCTCAGTAAGTAAGAGGGCCAGTTTTGGCAGTGGAAAAGGCTAAGATGTAGGGGGCTGGGGGGCATAGGAAGGATTTTGAATGTTGGTAAAACTCTGAACTCCTAACCCCTCCTCACCTCTGTCAGATATCCCTGAAGAAGAAGCCCAGTACTGGACCAGGAAGCTGGAGCGGATCAACACCATGAGGATTCACGATGAGGTAAGGAGCCGGTATTTCCAGTTTTACTATGCTTCTGAGGTCACGCTATTGCTGTAATGACTGTGGTTCTGCTATTTACTTTATTTTTAAAAGTTCTAAATGAGAAGTTCTAAATGCTCTCTGTGTGTAGTTAGTGTGCATTGTCTAATCTGGGCTTTGGAAAGTGCTCTGTGGACTTTAACGTTTCACGTCTGCCATCTAAGGGTGATCTTATGTCATAGCAACTCATGAGCAAAAATGCTGTGCAAAGTTTATTATCAAATTTTTTATTTGGCATTCATTTTAAGCAGGGTCTAAATACAGCATCCCAATATCATATTCAGAATCAGGACTGACCATTATCACAAGTATAAAATGTAATTTTAACCTCTGTGAAAACCATGTGAAATTTGATAAACTGTCATCAGTGCGTTTAATTACAAGCCGCACTGTGTGAGTGTGCCTGAAGCTAAATTTAAATGCGATAATAATAAGCCGCGCATATCATGTTACTCTTCATGATGTCGTACTTAAAATTAATTATAATTATATTTCCCCTGCATATAAACAAACAGGTCTGATACCAAGTAGATAAGATGAGAGAAAAACAAAATGACAGTTCCATATCAGGTGGACGTGATTAGCAGTCCCCTGGTAATTTGGTCGGATCCAGGCACATTAAAAAAGGATTGAATCAATCTGTGGCAGTGTGTCTACTGCTGCTTGCCTACAGTGCATTTGCTTCCTTCATGTGGTGTTGCTTGTACAGGTACATATAGTGTCAGATAGGACAGGATCGGGCTTGCCTGTCTGAGGGCTGGCACTGTTTGAGTACCTCTGTCTCGCAGTGTCCCAAAATGACTGTCTCGCACCTGTCGGCCATTTAATCAATGCCCGGACCTATTTTTTCCAGGACAGTTTTGATTGCCTGCTCTCTCAAAAATAAATGTACGGTGTAGATATATTTTTCTTCTTTACAGAACAAATTTCCCAAATGTATCCTGATAGTACAACAATATTCTATTTTGCTACTAGAAAGCAAAATTCATGAATTATGTATTGCTTGGGGTACAGTTGTATTTACCTATAAACTACCGCCCTAGTGACAAGCATTGGTTCCTTTATAGGCAATTCTTCATACCTTTTTTTCTGAGAGTGTGTACAGAGTGGCTGTTCTATTCATTGGTAATGTACCAAGGGAAGTAAACAAGAAGAGAAGTATTTGTCACGACCTTGACTCACTTCAAAGCCACACATTACTGTGTATATCCTGTGCCAAGAGTTCAAAGCAACTTTAAAACTATGGTACTTTTTATGAGGTTCTAGTTGATCTGCAAAGGTAGGAGTGAAGGATGATGTAAGCTTGTTTCTAAATTCATAGCTCTGTCATTCCACGCTAATCCATCTGCTGCTGACTTGTGCACCTGGAGTGACTTTCCTCTGGCCATAATTCAGTCACAATGTGTCCTTTCTCCTACAAATAAATGAAAGTGTTTGTCTTATGCCTTCCTAAACTGCCATTTTAGTTTGTTTTTGTGAAAACGCTGAAGGCGCCAAACTGTTTTAAAGTGAGAATAAAATAAGAAAACTTTGGAATGAATTGTGGTCACTTCTAGCAGCTGGAACTGCACTTATCTCTAGGGTCTTTCAGCGCACTTGTCCCTGGTTATGGGTGTGCACTTAGTTGTACGTTGCTCTGGATAAGAGCATCTGTCACATACCTGTAATGTTATTGTTAACTTACGGGCAAATGTCGACAGGTCAGTGTGCATTTGCATCAGCATGGGCCTCCTCCCCCCCCCTCCCTTATTTTGGGTTATTTTAGTCTGTTGCTGATATCATCTTTTGCTCCCCCCACGCCTCATCACCCCTCTCTTGCCCCCCTGTAGTACCCTCTGCATGACGATCAGCGGAGAAGGCTACCGTCCGTGCCCTCGCAGTGCTGTGAGTATGAACCGCGTCTCCTCATCACTGTGTCACTGTCTCTCACTTTGTGCTGAGCACCTCCAGTCCTGAAGGCTCACCAGGGCTCCTGTGTTCAACCAATGCCAGGCCTGCTACGTCTGATGGTGGTAACTGATTGGTTCTGAGTAAAGTTGCTCTCCTGATCAATGAAGATAGCAGTGACCATGTGCACCTCCAACTCCAAATTTTGGAGAGAAAGAGACAGAGCAAGAGAGAGAAAGAGAGAGTGAGAAAGAGAGAGAGAGACAGATAAAGAGATAAAGGGGTAAAGGGTTGATTATGAAAAACAGAAAACTAATTTTGGAGTTGGAGGTGCTGGGTTTCGTGTGCGGTGGTGTGATGGCATGTTTTTCCTGTGATCGTCACGTGCTTTTCTCCATCCGCTCTGGTTCATTTTTGCATACGTCCATTGATAACTGTCCCCTGTGCTCTAATGTGTCTTCATTTCTACAATTTGATGGGTTTGCCTTAACGCCATTTGTAGTGCGAGTGAGAGATAGTGAGAGGGTGTGAGCGAGAGAGAGCTGGAGAGATGGAGATACTCATAATGTTTCACAGCGTGGAGCATGTTTTCCACTAGATGGCAGGATCGAATCGTCTGTGATGTCTGTGTGGCCGAACCAGCCTGTATTCATTGGGATCTGACTGCCTTCTCATTGCATTCTGTCTTCACCTATCACATCACTTCATAAGCTGCATCGGCTTTTATATTACAATCGCAATAGACGCATGGATGTGGTTGTGATTTTAATGGGGATGTATTAGTCGTGATGTCTTTTGGTTGTGAAGGATGCAAACATGTCACAACTACTTAAGATGGTGCTTCCATTCACTGGTCATATTGGCAGTACATTAGCAGCCATGTTCTTGTGTGGTTTATTTAGAAATCTACTCAGCCTGGGATAGGCAAAGCACACTAAAATGTATCTACTTACAAAATATGAAATATCTTCCAATTAATAAACCTACGGTATAAACTATAGTCAAATGGTAGAGGTGTAGATTTCTTGGCAGGAGGCCCAGGTGTGTGAACTGCAAAGAGGTGTGCAACCTGCATCACATGAAATTCATACATGCGACTCCATATTTCAAATACGTGTGTTTGAAATGCTGTTGAAATCCTTGTACTCGGCTAAGCTACATCAGAGTTGTGATGCTGCCACAATAATCACTCTTCACACTGTTTTCACAGGTACATTTTAAAGATTTTGTGTTTTTACCTTGTTTGTGTGCTAATGTTTGCACCCATGCCAGGCAACTGGGCTTATTTTGGATGGAGCGACCAACAGAGTATGTACCACTGCTCATGTACTGTTCTCTGTGTTTATTTTGACATTTTCTTCTTTGAGTCTCCCGGCAACAACCCCCGCCCACCCCCCCACCCATGTGACAGGTGCATGTTATGGTCTTTTCAGAGCTGTGAGGATATTCATGTGTGCACTCTGCCTCTCAATCACCCTCTTCACATCTCCACTCAGTTTTTCATCATCAAGCCTTTTTCCCCTCATCTCTCTATCTATCTCTCTCTCACTCTCTTTTGCTCTCTTGCTCTGTTTCGCTCAGGCGTTCCTCTTGCTGACTATCACTGTTCTCTCACAGGCTGGCCCTGAAGCAACAGGCCACAGGGGTCAGAAAGAAATGCTCCGTCATTCCCCAAACTGGGTGAAGCTATGGCTGTTTTGAAGCAATTAGAACTAGTGATTGACAGCTTAACATAGCTCCAACCAGTACACGCTTCCTAAAAACTCACTGTCCCAATACATGCCAGAGCTGCTAGGAACAACCTCCCCATATTGCCACAAGGAACCGGGAACCGCATATTTTCCATTATTTTACTGTACCTTGTTATTTAGTCTTTAGCCTCCTGTAGAGGCGTGTGGCCAGATTGAAAGGGGGTGGGGGATTCACAGTCATCAGCAGATAGCTTAGTAATCAAAGGGGCATGTATCCACTCTTTTTGAAAGTGATTTAGGGCTACAGTAAATGTGGTCATTAGCCATTTGAAAAGCAGCTTCAATTACTGACCGTTTTGTGAACTAAAAGACAAAAAAAGCTTTAAATAAAGAGTCACAATGCTGCACCAGTGTCACATTGTAATTTAGCCCTGCACTGAGGAAATTTGTGCTGCCATTTGAAAGATTCTGGGTTTTATTGAGAAGCCTAAAAGAAATGGATAACCCGGTATTTGATCAAAATGTGCACATAAACCCTTCTTTACAAGCCTATGTTTATTATTTTCTGTAGGCTGATGATTGTTGCACTGCTAGTCAAGAAGAGTAACATTTGCAGTTAAATGAGCGTTGATTGAAATTTGGATTTTTCTCATTGAGATTTTCAAATTGATGCTCAGGTGTCCATACCTCACTTTAGCTCTCCTGTATTCATTAGCACCACATTAAATTAAGCTAAACTCAATTTGGTAAAAGTGTGTTCCCCGGAGGCCAGAATGTGCCTCTATTATCAGTGTCTGGAATGACTAGGACCAAGCGGACATTTCAGAGAAATCATCTGTGAAACAGCACTTAAGACTATTTCCGGGAATTGTACGTCTGCTGATGTATGCCAAGAGGCTTTTCAGAGAAAAGGCCATTTTCAAAAGTGTACAAAAAGATTTCTCATTGAAAACACTTTTTTTTTTAAACGAACGAGCAGCCATTTCAGAGATAGAAAAGCTGTACCAACTGGTGGATAATTGGAAACTACGGCTGCACATTTTAGCCAAGTGATGTTTTTGTGATGAAAGCCTTTTTAAAGAGCTGCAACAATAGAGACTCAGAGTAAAAGATCAAATCCATGTTTAAGTAAGAGGCTTCCCAGTGGCTCTGGCTGTAATAAAAATAATAGATCTGTGGACTGGCATCTTCAGTTCATACTCGCATGCTGCAAATAACATGAAATAACAGTTTATCAGTGCTGGGCAGTGCTCTTGTTCTTGTTGTGCCATTCATAACCCACTCTTTTCATGATTATGTGCTGTGTTCCATACTGTGTCATTCTTCATTTACAAGAGAATCCATAAAGAGGCTTGTATGCATGAATATTTGAAATATTTACCAAGTTAAGAAGGCAAATTTTCTGATAGACTCATAACCAGTGAGTGTCTGCACCCTCCCAGAGGCTCACCCTAAATAGACAGGAATTTGGGTTAAGGCAATACAAGTACCTGGACGTGTGTGTGTGTGTGTGTGTGTGTATACATGCATGTGAGACAATGGGTGGGCATTGTGTGCGTGTGTGCGTGTGTGCGTGTGTGCGTGTGTGTGTGTGTGTGTTTATGTGTTTGTGCGGTAATCCAAAAGAATAAAGAAAAACCAGCAGACTAGGAAACAATAAGATTTAATGTAAATATGCTTTAATTTAATGTCTGCATTTTGATACCAAAAATGTAATTACCTACAGCCTCTTAACCATTTGAGTTCCAGACAGGAAAATACCAATATACCCTTTCACTAGAATTTTTCATTTGAAGCATTTCGCTCCTACAGAAGGGGTTAATGGTCTGAAGTAAACATCTTGTCATTATGTAAGCATACTGCAGTAATGTAAACGTATGTGGTTCTGATTTATTTTGGAAGGTAGCCTAAATTATGTTTAAATCTAAAAACAACATATCTTGGTTGAGCACAATTAATCTGAGAATTGTGTTTTTTATGTAACTGTATGCCCTAATAGATTTCTAACTGACTGTACTTTTGTTTGCTGACAGTTAAGTATTTTAATTGTGAGCATATACCCTACATCTCTACAAGCACAAGCATCATAAGCAACCATTGGACGCATCAAAGAAAAGTAATTTCATTATCTGTGTGCAGGGATGAATAGCGTTCAGGGATTATTTGTTAAATTATTAACAATTAGTGAGTGCTACATTCACGTCCACTGGAATGCTAAATGACCTCCAAGCCTCGAGGGGGGGCTGTTTCACTGGATTGAGTGGTTTCCATAATTTACTGTCCAAAGGTGATACATGTAACATCTTTGGCTGTCCTTGGTAAATAAGAAATTGATGTGTGCATGTATGCTCTCCTTTATGTTGTCTTTTTTTAAATGTAATTTTACTTATGTGTGCACTGTATTTATCTATGAACCCATTGGAAATACATTTAGATTTTGCCTAGACCTTGACCAAGCTGTTTAATTATTCAATATTCTTAGACACACATATGGAAAAATCAGGAAATGAGAACAATTATTCACTTCTAAAGAATTGATAATGGCCATAAAAAAAAAAAAATCATTATGAAATGGATTGAATCATCCAAGTTCTAAAATTCTAAGTTCTTCTTGCATTTCATAACTTAGAATGTCATTTTGAATAATTTAAAAAGAATGGTTCCTTAGGCAAAATCTTACTTATTGCATATGTCATTTTAGTTATAAATGTCTTCATTTATGTTTGAGTGGATCAGTGGTCATGCATTAGTTATTTTTTCGGTTGGGTAAGCCCAAGGGGGTAGGCTGTAGGGTTGGCGGCATGGACCACCACAGACACAGGAAGATGAATGAGAATTGGATTAGCTTTTGAAGGACCTCAGGATGTTGACGCCATCTTTCAAGACCCTCTACATTATGCCTGTTCCCTGTTTCCCCCCTCCCTAAATCCTCCCTATCGAGCCACCAGAACCCTTATGGTGTTTTAAGCATGTGCTGTTTCGCTCCTCCACAGCCTTGGATGACCATGACAGTGCGGTTGATGACAGGGACAGTGACTACCGCAGTGAGACCAACAGTCTGCCCCCAAAGTACCACTCTACGGCCCAGCCAAACTCCTCAATGCACCAGTACCCTATGGGCCGCCGGCTGCCCCACCAGGCTTTCTCCAGAGAGTCCGCCACTGACTCCATGCACAGTTATGACATGGATTGTAGGGAAGTCCAGGGGACCAGGTATGAGGAGACACACACACGCACACACTCACACATACACATACATGTACAGTATGTGAAACACACACATGCAGTCAGACTTTGGCTTTATACAAATAATCCTCGGCATTCTTTTGTGAATCTCAGGCAAATCATATAATTGCACTAATGTGTTTATTTTAATAATGTATGTAGTAGAAATATATATATATATACTAGTTACAGTAAAAATGGCACACCCTCATCCAAAGCCAACTGACTTTGCTTTAGACCAAGCAGAGTTTGTGTTGTGAGCATAAATATTCTTGTATTTGAGATGGCAGGTGTGCACTTCTGCCTCTCGGCTATGATGCTTCTCAGAGTTGCCGTGCTACTTTAATCTAATTCTCTCTCCTCTGATGGCAAGAGCTTCCTACAGATTTTTTTAAATTCTGATTTCTCGTGACAGTTTTAGCCCCTTTAGTTTTTAGCACCAGGAAGTTGATTACCAAAATCATTACATGGTTGTTTTCGCATCCTTCTCGACTCCCTGTCTATTCAGAAGCAGAGAAGGCAGTATTACGTATGAGCTCCGGGGAACAAAAGAAGTTATGATGACATTCATAGCCAGCGAGTGAGCCGTGCTGTGCACACTGCGAGCCATTCAATTTCCCTCAATTTACCTCAAACAGAGAATGAGTCACAAGTTAAAAACATGGGGAGGATAATCCCGTCGCCGTCTGTGGTGACTTTAGGCTGCAATGTCTGGCTAGAATCAGAGGTCAGAGTCAGCAGTGCTGGCAGTACTATTACAGGCTCTGCCGTAATTCCATTCAAGTGTCTGAAATGGAATGAAAATGAAACCCATGGTTTATTGCTGGTGGGATCCAGATTGTTTTTAAACCCTAAAGCATTTCTCACTGATTTCAGTGGGCATGTATAATCATTAAGAATGTTGCAGCTGTTTATAGTATTTTGTTAAACTAGTACCATATTTTAAGATTTAATTGCAGTTTGGGAATTTGATATATAAGTTCTCACTCTCCCTTTTTATTTAACCCTTTTTCCACTCACTCCACACAAGCACATGGTCACACTCACATGCACTTTCTCAAACACATCCTATCAGCGTGTTTCACTCTTGGAATATTTTCTTTGTTCCTTAGAGTCATTGCATTGTTTAAATTATTTTATTGGAATGCTGATATTTTCATTATTTTATTAACCACTATCATAGTTCTTCATAAAGATGTTGGCTTTCCTTGTGCCCATTCTTTTTTGTCTTTCTTCCTTTCTTTTCTGACCTTTCACTCCCTTGTCTTTTACTGTAATGTGTTTCCATTGGAATAAGACCCCCGAATAGCAGAGGGAGGGTTCAGATAATCCCTGTAGATTCAGGCATGGGTGTGGAGGACTGGGAAAGCAAATACAAAGTACCAGGGACCGTACTGGATGATGATTTTGACCAGGAGGAGGAGCAATGGGAGTACGTTGAGGACAGCAAGAGTGTAATTTACCCCACGGCCAGCATTCAGTCTGAATGCAGAGGCAGCCGCTTCTTTCAGTCTGTGGAATGTAGTGGAGTAATGTCTCCTGACACGGAAGAGTATGGCACTGCGAACAGTCAGAGGAAGAAGAAACGCCACTCCCAACGGACAACGGTCTACACGGAGGCTGGGAGCTTTGAGGACGAAATGTCTCCTCCCGAAATCTCCATCATCCCCACCTCCCGGCACTTCCGACAGCGCAGGGAGGAGCAAGTACTGCAGCAGGTGGGCAGATTTGAGGAACAGGTGGAAAGGAGGACCCAATATCCTCGTGGTGAGAATGAGCTCATTTATAAGACCAGGATGTGGGCTAAACACAAGCTGGAGAGTGCCCTGGAAAACTATGTAGCACTTCAGGAGCAAGAGGCTGCGATGGAGGAGGAGGAGGCCAGGCTGCGGGCAAGGGCTGAGTATGACTCCTCAGGCGCAGAGGAGCTGCAATACTCCATGGGCTCTGAGGAGGAGCTGGACCAGGATGCTTACATGGTGGACTCTGTTTCTAGGGAAGATGAGAGCTACTACAGCCAAAGCCAGTATGCCTCTTATTATGAGGGATACCCAGAGCAACCACAGGTCTACCAGGACAATAAGAGTGTCGAGAAGAAGGTAGGAGGAAAGGGTCCTGAGGGTATACTGTCTCCACCGGGGGAGCCAAATGAGGAATACATGGACACCATGGATGAGCTCAAGAACCTAGTACACAGTGTATCTGAATACTTGACTATGAAAGAGGAGGAGATCAGCAAATATGAGTTGTTGCCAAAAGTGGGCACGCCAAAGCTGTCCCTTCAGGGCAGTTTAAAAATGGAACCTGACATGGATGACCAGAGAAAGGAAGAGAGCTGTGAAGCTGTGAAGGAAGAAACCCCAGTTGAACCAGGAATAGCGGGGGTAAAGAATGCCATGACCTCTTTGTTCAGTTCCCTTACAGAGAAAGTTAGCTCAGGGTCCAAGCAGCTGTCTAGTTCTGTAGACAAGCTGGTTTCTAATCCACCTTCTGAGAACAAAGAGCCTCAAGAAGCCACACTGCTAGCTGAATCTGGAATCTCCAAATTGCTATCTTTCATCCCTAAGCCTGCTGGACCAACCCCCGTGGCTGTAGTCCCACCATCCTCTCAGGAACCAACATCTGACAATAAGCCTTTACAGTTTTCTGAACACAACAGACCACAGGGCAGTGATCAGGAATCCCAGCAGGCTGTAGCTGAGGTCCAAAGCAGTAGCAGTGTCAACCGAGTGCAGGAACCAGCTGTGAACCAGCCAACCTCTATTGTTGATTCCATGTTAGGGAGGCTGAATCCCTTAAGGCTTTTCTCGGATAAGGCACCTGCTACAGTCGGTGATGCACAGACTAAAGAGGAGAATGAAAGGCCTGGGAGTAAGGGATCGCGAGAGGAATCCATAGAGCAGCCTAAGAGTGATGAGAGAACATCTTTAGAAAAGCCTGGGAGTGCAAATCTAGAGGAGCAGTCCTCTGCAGATGGAGAGGGAATACTCCAGAGATCTGGAAGTGGGTCACAAGATCTGCAAACTGAGAAAGAGTCATCTGGACAAACATCTGACATACAGGAGAAAGATATTCCAAAGCCTGCAAGCCAAGAAGAACCACAGGACACTGGGTTCTTCAGCCCTTTCACAAAATCAATCACATCACTGATATCCTCTGCAGCCACAGAAAAACCTGCCCAAAGTGAGACTGCACCAGCCTCCTCAGTTTTTAATCTCTTCCGATCTAGTGGTGATGGTAAATTGGAGAAACCTCCCGAAGAGACCTTATCTCTGGGCACCAAAATAAAGTTTCCTTTCTTCTCTTCTGAAACTACCCTTGCTCCACAACCTCCAAAAGCAGATGGAGGAATGTTATCAGGGCTTCTGAAATTTGCCACTGGTGAAGATGACAGTGGTCCCAAAACTGGAAGTGAAGCATCCTCAGCTCCAGGCCTCACTGGCACAACATCACCCAGGAACCCCAGTGCAGCTAAAACCTATTCATCAAGCCGAGCCGCTCTTCTTGAAACTATCCCCAGGGGGAACATGGACACAGGGTGGTTCTCCAATCTCTTTAAGGTGACCTCTAATGAGGAAGTTTGCTCTCAGCCACAAGCAAAACTACAGGACACCTCTGTTCCCACTGACTCTGCATCATCGAACAAGGCTATCCATAGTGAGAAAACACCTGATGGGAAAGTTCCCTCAGATAAAGAACAAGTGGCTGGGGATAGAATTCAGGAACAAACATCAATACCAGTGGGTGATGAACAAAAACCAGAAATTCAGCCAAAACCCCTGCCCGAACCTCAAGTCCAGCAGCAACCTCAGGGTTTGCTGTCAGGACTATTTAAATTAGCTTCACGTGAAGATTCAAGTGACAAGGCTCAGGCTGGCGTATTATCAGGACTGTTCAGTGCTGCTCAGGGGAACCCACAGCCACAGTCTGGCAGTCAGAATCCACCACAAGGCGCTGCATCTCCTCAGCCAGCAGGACTACTCTCCGGGCTCTTTAAATTAGCCTCTCCTGGTAACCAAGCACCCGCTACACAACCGCAACAATCGCCTTCTGGTAATCTAACTGATCAACCACAGACTTGCTCACAAAACTCGCTGGAACAAACTCAGATTCCTCCAGAGCAACCAGGGGGGCTTCTTTCTGGGCTGTTGAAATTTGCCTCTGAAACTGCCTCTGGCATCCAGACCCCTCCTGCTCAGCAAGAAACGAGACCCCCTAGCAGTGAATCCAGTGAACAGAAAGCAAACTTGAAGACTTTACAAGGGCAAGAAGAGAGTGCTCCACCACCTGGTCAGCCAGGAGGTCTGCTATCAGGCTTGTTTAAATTAGCTTCTGATAACATAACCGCAAATACCCAGCCTCCTGCTGCTCAGCAAGGGCAGCCTGGGCCTCATGAAAGCCATAAAATTCCCCTGGAGCAGAATCTGAATCCACCCCAGCAAAACACACCACCCCAAAGTCAATCAGGTGGTCTGCTTGGGGGGCTTTTCAAATTGGCCGCTCCAGACACTGTGCAGCCCCCTCCTGCCCAGATGTATCCAGGCCCACCTGAAAGTCAGTCTAATGAGCCACAATCAAACAGCCAGATTCCACCACAGCAAGGACCCCGAAGTCAGCCGAGTGGGATGTTATCTGGGCTTTTTAATAAGTTAGTCAGTACAGATAATGCACCTCAACAGTCACAACCCTTGTCTCCTGGTAGTCAACTAGGTAATCAACAGGCTAAATCACCTCAAGACCCACCTAACCAACAAGGTGGATTCCTCTCAGGATTGTTCAGTCAGGTTCCTCCAGCCCAACAGCAACCCAGGGGACCTGGCTCTCAGCATGAAAAACAGGAAGCGAACAGACAACACCTGCAAAGGCAAAATCAGCTTCCCCAACAGCAAACACTCCCTAGTCAGCCAGGTGGGATGCTGTCTGGGCTTCTTAATAAGCTGGCTTCTTCAGAGCCTGTGTCCCAACAGCCACAGTCATCAGGTGGTGGTCAGGTAGGTCAGCAACAGCCAAACCAGCCCGGGCAAAATCAAAACCCACCCCAGCAACCACCTAGCCAGCAGGGAGGGTTCTTTTCTGAGCTGTTTGGTCTAGGATCCTCAGATAATGTCTCAGCTAGGCAGCTCACTCCAGCAAAGCATCCAGGACCTGAAGGAAGTCAACATAATCAGCACCAAGGCAACAGGCAAACATTGCAGAGGCAAAGTCAGATTCCTCTACAGCAGAGTGCAGCACCTGAACCACAACAAGGAGGGTTGTTATCTGGGCTTTTTAACAAGTTAACATCTACAGACAATGTACCCCAACAGCAGAAGCCACCACCTGGACATCAGACTGGTCAACCACAGGCAAACAGGGCAAATGCACCAGCTCAAAATCGAGCTCCACCTGAACAAGCCACACCCGCAGGAGGGCTTCTTTCTGGTTTGTTTAAGTTAGCCAATTCAGACAATGCAGCTTCAAACCAAGCGTCTTCACAACAGCAACCACTGGGCTCCTCAGGTAACCAGCAACATGCTAGGAGACGGGAAGTGCTTAGACAAAGCCAGAAGCCTCCACAACAAGTGGAAGCACAGCAGCCCAGTCACACAGGGGGGCTGCTATCTGGACTTTCGAAGGTGGAAGCCTCAGATATTGAGTCACAGCAACAAACCCCAGCTGGAAATAAGGTAGGCCAGGACCAGTCCAACAAGCTTGACATAAATCCAACCCCTCCACTGCAAGAAACTGAAGGGCTGCTCTCTGGACTACTTAGCAAGTTCACACACGAGGATGTGCCTGCAAACAGAAAACCAATACATTCTGTGACTGAAGCTGGTGCAAGGCGTCCACTGATTCAGAGTGGCAAGCAACTGCAGCCCGAGTCATCTCAAGATCATGCAGCTGAAAGAGACCATAAGCCGACAGCACGTCAAGGCTTTCTCACTGGAATCTTTGGCCGGAGTTCAAGTGAAGAATCATCCTCTTCAAATACAGGGGACAAACCTCTGGAGCAGGAGGGCACAGTGCATACACTAACTGGAGGTTTGCTCTCCAACATATTCAAGAGTGGACCAAAGGATAGCAGTACTCAAGTACCTGGTCAGGAATCAGAAATGAGGGTGGGCATCCTTAATCGACTAATTCCAAAACAAAACAAAGACGATGCACAGAACCTTGCCATGTCAAGCCGTAGAGAAGATTTGAGCTCCGTAACTGTGATGTCCCAACCTGGCCAGGCATCTAAATCACCGAATAGCAATGGCCATTTACCTCACCATTTTAACAATCACCAGTCACATCCAATGGAAACATTGCATGATATGGAAAACCTCTCTCACTTGAGACAGGAACATAGTATTTCTGGTATGACAGCTTCTCAGCAGTTTCTGCAAGAGAGTATCTACCCGTTGTATCACATGCCAGAGGAGTATGGTTATGAAGACCTGCTATACTCCTTTGCAGACCATGGAGCAATTTCTCTTGACGTAAATGAACAGCAGCACCTCCTAGAGGATTTCCTCTGGCAGCAGCTCAATGAAAATGGATTTACAGAGACCCTCACTGAACAAGCCCAGGCCTACCTGGCACAATTAGGATACAGCCTGCCCCCTAATGCTACATCCCTATTGGAGCCTTGTCAGTGGTGGAACCCAAGAGAGATGGACACTAGTCAATTTGTTATTCCTTTGCACCCTTGGAAGGAATTTAGCAATCACCCAGTTCAGAATGGCTTTCGTGAGCCTGCAGATGAGGAGCTGATACTGTTTGATATGACCTGCAGAAATAAGAAACACTGGAGCAGTTGTGACAACTTGGGAGATCTGTGCAAACAAAATGCTTTGGGGAAACCAAAAACTTGCTTTGAAAATGTGCATGCCTTGAATCTAACCACGGAAAAGGTGAAAGCACAAATTAGCCGGTGTCAGTCCCTTAATGAATGTAGTACAGCCACCCAGAAAGGTATCCCAGACCACGATACTTCCCATGATGACCAAGGACACAATCAGGCAGCTGATGTAAAAAAGGGACAGTTTAATATTAAAGCAGCTGCAGATTTCCTTAAGCGAAATGCATGTGGAAAAGGCCCCTTGGATTTGACTCGCTGTGCGATGGACTTGAGCTCCTCAGCTGGAAATAACAATGATATAGACGATGACATGTTTTTTGATGAGTCAGAGTGGTACCAGCAGTGGTTGTCTTTATTGGAACAAGGGATGTGGTGGCCTGCCGAAGCTGGTGATTGTGGATACTATGTATACACTGATGAGGAATATATCTATTCTCTGTTAACTGACAGAGCTGGGAAGCATGTGTATGCATGTACCCTTCAGGAAGAGGCTCAGAAGTATAGGCAGTACTCCACTGTGCTGGAAACTACATTGGAAGAGAAAGAGAAGGTCACATTGTGTGGGTTTAGGGTCCCACTCTACAATGAACAAGAACTACTTTGGGCCCCTGTGCAACACCAGAGAGACTCGCGGCCCCTTAATTCTCCTGTTGATCTCTCTGCAGCCTTCACAAAAGGTGATAAAATCATGAATATGAGCTTGGGAAATTTCTCCCAAATGTTTGAAGAGTCCATTCTCTCGCAGAAGGAGCAGCCTGTGGACTTCACTATGTACAAGCTGAAGAAGGTGAAGATGGAGACAGAACAGCGACACCAGACAAATGCAGTCACATATGAACCACCTGTTCAGGCTGCTGATCTTACAGTGCAGATGAAGAGAAAACATGGTGGTCCCTACTGGCAAAACCAAAATTTAAAGGAGCTTTCCACTCAGACTGTTTCTGTATCTCTCTCTTACACACCCACTACTTACTTGTCCCCAGGACATTATGGACACACCCATCCATCACAGAGGCAGCGACAGTTTCCTGAAATCAGAATAAGGCATACTGATGACTGTTCTGCTGGTCTGGAGAAGAAAATGCATGCTGCAGAAGAACAGCTTAGTGAGCCAATCCAGAAGATCTCTTCCTTCTTCTCTGCTATTGGTGACTTTGTGGGGAAAGCTACTGATTCTGACCTGAACAAACCATGTCCTTCACCAGAGCCAACAGCTGATACAGTCTCACCCATAGTTTCTAGACTTCCTGAAACTGCCACAAATTCTAGGAAGCTTCCAGAACCTCCCACATCTCCGAGAAAAATTCTGGAACCTTCCATGTCTCATAGAAAACTTCCAGAACCACCCACATCTCCTAGAAAACTACCGGAAACTACACGGGACAATGTTCCTTCGGTGTCATCTAGCCCCATTCAAAGAGAGCAGCCTAAACAACAAACTCCATCGGTAGATCAGCAGCCAAAAGGAATCCTTTCATCAGGCTTTCAGAGTCTGAAGTCAAAGATCATCAAAGAGGAGGCTACTGTGCCAGTTAGTGTGGTTCAGGTTTCACGGCAACAGGTAACACAACCAGCGACTACAACTGCTAAGATTTTACCAATACCTCCTGCAACAAGGATAGAAAACGTGTTGGATTGTGGTCCTGTACACACTGAACAACCCACAACCCTTCCCAAGAAACCACAACATGCAAGATCACCTTCATTATCAAATCAACCTTCTCCAGTTAGTGTGGTTCAGCCTTCACAGCAACAGATAATACAACCAGCTATTACAACGGCTCGTATTTTACCAACACCTCCTGCAACAGGGTTGGTAAATGTGTTAGGTCATGGTCCTCCACAGACTGAACAACCTGGTTCCCTTACCAGGAAACCACAACTTACAAGATCACCTTCATTGTCAAATCAACCTTCTCCAGTTAGTGTGGTTCAGCCTTTATTGCAACAAGTGCAACAACCAGCTACACCAACTGCTCGGGTTTTACCAAAACCCCCTGCAACAGGGTTGGGAAATGTTTTGGGTCATGGTCCTGCACAGTCTGAACAACCTGGTACCCTTACCAGGAAACCACAAGTTGCAAGACAACCTTCAATGTCAAATCAACCTTCTCCACCAATGCAATCTACTGCCCAGCCTAGTCAACCTGCCCTAGCTCCAGGCAAGATGGACTTTTCCATCAAAAGCCCACTGAAGATGCCTAATATATTCAATACTACTGCTCAGTCAACCGGTAAGCCATCAGACAAACCAGAAGAAATATCACAGGCAACTGCACTCATAGGGTTTTTCAAGTCAGCAGTAGGGATTGAAGAACCCAAACTAGATAATCCCCTAGCTGCTGTGACTGAAATTAAGCTACCAGAGAAGAAAGGGTCTACTGTTGGTGCTTTCACTGTTACTATACCAAATGCGACTCCAAAGTCAATTCAACAGCAACTGTCACAAAATACAGATGTGAGGGAGAAAACAAAAGGCCATCATGTAGTGAATGCTATGTCACTCCAGCAAGCTCCTTTACACTATAAGGATCAGCTCATTTGGGTCTCAGATCAGCACTTAAGAGAGTCACAGATCAGTAGCATCCCTCAGGACTTCTCGGCAGCAAATCAAAATAATGATCAGAAAAAGAAGCAAAAAGAGCTTCCCCAGGTGAAAGACATTTCCATATCAATACAGAAACAGCAGCCTGTGGACTTCACCAGGCATAAAGTGACGAAAGTTCAAATGGAGGACAAACAGCAACAGGGTCAGAAAATGTGCACAGATGCTGTTGATCTAACCGTAGATAAAGAAGATGAACATTTTGGCTGGATAAATGAAGGATCAGAGCTGGCTATTCAGAATGTTACAGTTACACTGTCTTATACCAGAACAACTTCTACTTTTTCAAGCCTCAAAGAACACTATCATGTACAACCACAGCACCAGCATCTCCTTCCTCCTGACATAACAGTCAGACAGGAATCATCTGTTCTCCATAATCAGATGCTACAGCATCTCAGAGTCTCTACCTTATCAAACCAGTCCTCTCGACCACTCCAGCTTACTCACAAAACCAAGAAAGCCCCAGCTGAACCAGTTAAAGAAGAAAAAGATGACAAGCCACTCACAAGCCCATTGGATATGTCCAAAGTTTCTGAGGCATTTCCCAATGCAAAATCACTGGGAAGTAAAGGATCTGTTGCTGATGGTCCTGCTGATCTTACTGCTGCACATGCATCTGTAAAGACAGAGCCTCCGTCACCTCAACAGCAGCCACCAAAACCACCTCAGCTACAGAATCTGCCTCAAGAGCCAGGCATGAGAAATCATTTTAATAGACGTCACACAAGGGGCTCTATGCCATGGATTTCAGTAGCGCAACCAAGAGACTCACGGCTAGGTAGCATTCCTCTGGACTTCTCTGCTGATATTCAAAAAGTCAATGATAACCAGAATTTAAAGGATACCTCCTGCATGATTGATGTTTCATCACAAAAAGGGCAGCCTTTGGACTTTACTAAGTCCATGGTGAAAAAAACTAAGAGGGACAAAAAACAGCAGGAGCAGGCACATACACCTAGTCATCAATCACCTTTGGGGGCTGTTGATCTTACAGTGGAGATAAATAATGAAGAAAGAATAAATGACATTAATTATTTGAGTTTCCCTGCTCTACCTTCATATACAGCCAACACTTGTGTTTCATCTGGGCTCAATAGACAGCTCCTGCTACAGAGGGAGACTCCATCAGTTCAACCACTTATCCAGAAGTCATGCCTCCTAAACCTGTCCCCTGTGCTACCTCAATCTTCATACCAAAACAATCAGACTACCTTACCACAGGAGATAGTAGACTACTCTGACAAATCATATGGAAAACCAACAAAAATGCCAACAATATCGAGCAAGTCCAAGCTACCACCTCTAATAGTAGACTACTCTTACAAGTCACATGGAAAATCGTCAGAACCAGCATCCATATTGATTCAGTCCTCTGTTCCACCACAGCCTAGGTACCTGCAAAACCAGGCTGTCACAGCACAAGCAAAAGTAGACCACTCCTACAAATCAGCAGAAATATTGCCAGTTAGTATACCCTTAGGAGACAGGTTGTTGGAACAGAAGAACAAACCAAAACCAGAGCCCTCAAAGCCCCTTCCAACCCAAGCAAAACCACTGGAAAGGCAGATATCTATTGCTGGTGCTGATGCTGATTTGATTGCTGCTGCAAATTTCAGCAAAGATAGATCTGACCTTCATGAGCCAACTCAGTACTCATTTAAAATGGAGGGTTCATTACCTCAACGGTGCCTTCCCATATCTCCTATAGCACAGCCACAAGCTCAAGCTCCACAGCTTCAACAGAGAGAATGCATGAGGAGCAGCATGGTTGGACATTCAAGTGTACAAATGCAAGAGGGGATGAAAGAAACTGTGAGTGCTTTGCACCGAAGAACATCTTCCAGGCAAAAGAGTCTATGTAAACAGCCAACTATGGGTGGCATTGGGGAGGATAGCCAACCTGAGAGTAGTTTTGTATCCCAACCAGACCAGCCTCAAGCACCACAGATGTTTTCTTCCAAAACTAGTGTTAGCAGTGTTGGCCTAGAGCTAGCAGCAGCTACAAAATTACCTCCAACAGAAATTAATATAGCAGAGCTTCCTGATAATCAGAGTTTAACTCTTCCTAGAGCATCTCCAACTATTGATACACCTAAACATTTACTGTCAATAGTCACTGGACAAACAGCCCAGCTAACAGCAACCCAAGATGGATCAGCCAAAGATACAAGTCCACCCAATATATCTCATTTTAAAGATTCAAAAGTGAAAGGCTTATTGTCAATGATGAGTGGAGCAGCACCCCACCCATCTACACCCCAAGAAGCATCTGTCCCAGATAATATTCCTGATGTATCTTCTGCTAAAGATTCAACAGTTAAAGGGTTATTGTCAATGTTGGGTGGTCCTACCCCACAACAAGGAACAACTCAGGGAGAATCAACTCCATCTGAATCCGCAAGCAATGACACTCCAAGTAAAAGCTTGTTCTCTATGTTCAGTGTAACCAGCTCCAGTCTTTCCCCTGCTGAGTCTGGTTCAACCACTGGACCATCAGTGTCAAATGAACTATCAGGGAAAGGTTTATTGTCAATGTTCAGTGGACCTAGCCTCCAGCCGGATGCTACCAAAGCAGGGTCAACATCACCAAGCACTGACAACACAGGAAAAAGTCTACTCTCCATGCTCAGTGGAACTATCACACAACCTTCTCCAGCTGGGCCAGGATCAACTCCTGCAGCACCATCATCTAAAGAGATACCAGGTAAAGGATTGCTATCCAGGTTTAGTGGGTCTAGCTCTCAGCCTGTTCCCACACAAGAGGGAACAGCCACTGATGTGACTCCATCTGAAACATCTTCCAATAAAGATTCACCAGGAAAACATTTCTTATCAATGTTTTCTGGATCAGTCCCACCGTCTGCTCCATCTGAGGCACCAACAATCACTTCTGCTACTGGGATATCTGCTGTTAAAGATGCACCAATGACAGGCTTGCTGTCAACTTCCAGTGGATCTAGCCTTCAGCCAACTCCTACAGCATCTCCAAGCACTGACACACCAGGAAAAAGTCTACTCTCCATGCTCAGTGGTACTGTCACCCATCCTTCTGCTCAGTCAGATTCCACACCTGGAGCATCACCATCAAATGAAACTCCAGGTAGGAGCTTCTTGTCAATGTTCAGTGGACAGAGTCCTCATTCTGTTACAAATCAGCCAGGATCAACTCCTGCAGTGTCTCCAAGCACTGACACTCCAGGCAAAAGCTTGCTCTCTATGCTCAGTGGGACTAGCAGCCAGCCATCTTCAACTCAGGGCAGATCGCAACCTGAAACATCACTAGCTGGTGATCTCAAGGGTAAAGGCTTTCTTTCTATGTTCACTGGGTCTAATCCTGAGCAGACCCCTTCCCAACCTGGTTCCATTCTCAGTGGAATTCTCCCTGAATCGCCTGGAGCTAAAGAATCACCTGGAAAAGGATTATTGTCCATGCTCAGTGGACCTAGTCTCCAATCTGCCTCATCCCCAACAGTGTTAAAAGCTGAAGTAGCTCCAGGAGATGAAACCAAAGGGGTCCGGCCAAATAGAGTTCCGTTCTCCAATGAATCAACTGTTAGATCCACCTTCCCTCCAAAAAAGTTACCTGCTGAACAAACTGAATCAAAAGGGGTGCATTTAGTTCAGAGCCAAGCAACTTCGTCAAATGAGCTTAGTGTTCAGTCTACCCCACTCCAAGAAGAAATAAATAGTGAATTCACTATCTCTGATGGAACTCTACCCAAAGCAACATCTAGAGATGAAGGTAGAGCAGGGTTGCCTCGTGAATGTAACCAAAATGAAAAGCCAGTTCCCAAAAGTTCACTCTTGCACTTCACAGAGGTACCTCCAATACAAGACAAAATGATTTCATCCAGAGAGCTTAGTCTCCAAGAAAAAGTGACCCCTGAAATCACCATTACAGAAATGAGTGCAAGCCCCACGGTATCACCAGTTGAAGGTAAAGTTCCTTTACCTGATGACGTTAGTGCCCATTCCAATGCACCACAGGAAACGATAGCCCATCAAGTCACCTGCTCTGAAGCAGCTAAGCCTGTTGTAGTACTTACAACTAGCGAATCTGTTTCACACCAGGAAGGCTCAACCTCTCAGGCGATGCTCTCCAAAGCTACAGTGCTTACAGAGGTATCTCCAGTTAACAAAGAAGTGCCAGTGTCCTCTGGAGTTACACATCAGTCTCTTCTGCAAAGAAAAGTATCAACTACAGAGGTTACTTCTCCAGAACCTGTGGCTCCGAAAGAGCCCCCTAAAGGTTTACTCTCAATGCTCAGCGGTTCCAGTCCTCAGCAAGCTTCTTCCCAGACTGGTGCATCAGTGCTTGGGGGAATCCTTCCTGGATCATCAGCACCTAAAGAAACACCTGGTGCAGGCATATTTTCAATGTTCAGTGGGCCTAGCCCTCAGCCGGCCCCTGACAAAAGAGGCCCACCTCAAAGAAGTACACCTCCAGGCACATCGTCTCCCAAAGACACATCTAGCATGGGGCTGTTTTCTATGTTTGGTGGATCTAGTCCTCAGCCAGCTCCTGGTCAAAGAGGACCTGCTCTTGGTAGGCCTCCTCCTCCAGGAACAGCTGGCATGAAAGAACCACCCACAAAAGGGTTATTTTCTATGTTTGCAGGTTCAAGTCCTCAGCAAGCAACTCCCTCAACTGGATCATCAATTCTTGGTGGTATTTTACCTGGGTCATCTGCATTCAAAGAGACCCCTGGCACAGGTTTATTTTCTATGTTTGGTGGGCCTAGTCCCCAGCCTGGTACCAGTCCAAAAGGTCCAACTCAGGGTGGTTTACAGCCAGGAACATCAGCACGCAAAGAATTACCTGCCCATGGTTTATTTTCTGTGTTCAGTGGACCTGGTCCTCAAACAGGTCCTTGTGAGACTCAGGCTGGGGCAGCACCAACAGCATCCAACCCACCCTCTATGGTCTCGTGCACTACTACTCCTGACCAGAGCAAACCCAAAGCTGGGGTTGGCCTGCTTAGCATGTCCTTTATGGATGAGAAGAGGCCAGATATCAGTGGAGAAGATGCAATTGTTGCAGTCAAAGCAATGGGAATAACACAACCAGATTCGAAGGTGGAAACACCTGTCCCCACCACTGTTGCACAGCCTACAGAGACTGATCATATTAAAGAGTGCATTCAACCCTTGGAGACAGCTGGTGGTTTGTTAAATGAATGCCTTGAGGGACCGAAAATTGAGGACTTTGCCATGGAGAAAACTACCACCATTGAACTTGACAGCATATCTGCTCAAACCAAGGAAGCCAAAGAAGCCCCAGATCAATCAAAGGAAATTACACCAGAACAACCTCATTTGAAAGAACAACAGCAAGAAAATGAGCAACATAAAGACAAGGAGCAGCCCACCATGTCAGAGTCCCTCCCACAAAAAGAGCAATGTTTGGAAAAAGAACCAATTCCAGGAATAGAGAAAGATATTGAGGCAGAGCAACCCCCTGAGACTGAGAAACTACATGAGTCTGAGAAACTACCTGAGACTGAGAAACTACCTGCGACTGAGAAACTACCTGAGACTGAGAAACTACCTGTGACTGAGAAACTACCTGAGACTGAGAAACTACCTGAGACTGAGAAACTACCTGAGACTGAGAAACTACCTGAGACTGAGAAACTCCCTGTGACTGAGAAACTCCCTGTGACTGAGAAACTCCCTGTGACTGAGAAACTACCTGAGACTGAGAAACTACCTGAGACTGAGAAACTCCCTGGGACTGAGAAACTCACTGAAGCAGAGCAACTCCTTGAATCAGAGAAACTTCAGGAATTAGAACCTCTGCCTGTAGAAGAACAAACTCATGCATCTCCAGCTACAGAAAAGCCTCAAGCAGCTGGTCAACCCCCGGTAAGGCAGCAGCAAGTCCCTCCTGTTCAGCCCCAACCAAAATCACCACCTAAACCAGGGGTGGTTATTCATCCAGGTCAGCCTTCAGGTCAGATGACTGCAGCATCACAGAAGTCTCCTGAGCCAGATAAATCTGTCCTGGACTCATCAGCTGAGGCGTTTTCAGGCTTCATTTCTGGCTTCAAGATGTTCTCTGGACCAACTGCTCAATCCAAGCCTGCTACTAGCAGCTTTTTCTCAGCCCCGCAGTCATCATTCTTCAAGCCATCTCCTAGCCCTGCACCCCAAGCCCAACAAAAGACCTCCTTCTTCAACCTTCCCACCAGCCTCCCAACAGAGTCCCTAAAAGGTGACCTCTTTGGCATGTTCAAAGGGCCAGAGCCACCTAAACAGGCAGAGACAAAGGCATCTCCAACAACCAAACCTCACTCTGGTGCGCAAGTAAAGAAAAGGGGTCCCAATGACATAACTGTGCCAGCTGTTGGTGTCCAAGATCCTGCTAAAGCACCTGTTGAAAAGACTGTAATATCCAAATCCGATGTTGACGACAAAACGAAACCAGAATCTGTGGGACAAGCTGCTGAAACTGACCATGACCGAAGCATCGGAGATGAGTTTAAAACATCATCTGAAACAAAAGCTGACACTTCAGAGCCTTCTGTACCTAATGATGGTGTTTTATCTGTTGAGGCTGAACAAAAACCAGAGTCAGAGGTGCCTAAAACAATTTTAGAAGTTACGCAAGACTTAAGTAAGACTACTAAATGTGTAGCTGCAGAGGACACTGAAAAGTCCACTGGAGAAGATGTTACTTCCACACTTGAAACTGACACATTGCTCACTGTTGCACCAGACAAAGAGAGCCATGCTCCTGATGTAACTGTGGATGGAAAAGATGTTTTACCCCAGATAGATGTAATCCAGGAGGAGCCTGGGTTGATTACCAGTGACCCTGAGGGGAATGACATGGTCAAAGCCCTCCTACCATCAGAAAGCCCTAAAGAAGCTCCTTCTACAGGCAAACCGCTATCAGATCCTGAGTGTCCTCCTGCTAAGTCCATATTTCAGATTCCCAGCTTGTCTGGACCTTCATTTGGTTTCATGTCTGGGGCTGCTGACAGTGGTAAACCTTTTGGGTCCCTCTTCTCCTCTCCTCCCACTGTTCGCAAAACAACTCAAGCTCCGCAGGCAGAAAGTGGAGGCTTCCTGTCGGGCTTCAAGACTTTCTCAGCCAGCCTCTTCCAAGAGGAGAAACCAGCTGCAGGGAAGGAGGACCCGTCAGCTGCCGCAGTGCTTGGAAAAAACCTAGGCCTCCCGTGGCAGACACCTGAGGTGCCCAAGCCAGAGTCTCCACCCTCTATTGTACCTCAGCCCAAAGCAAAAGATGTTGAACCTTCTGAGGCTGAAGCCAATGATGACCCCAGAAGAACTGAACTTGACCAGTCTGAGCAGGATTCAGATGAAACGGAGGGTGCAGATAGCAGTGGCAGCGATGAGCCAAGTGAGGTGTCTCTAGAAAAATCTCAGAGTTCAGATATGTCCAAAGCTAGTCAGAAGGTAACTAAGCAGGCATCAGCAGATATTGTAGAGGATGGAACCTTATCAGTCAGTTCAGTCAAACGCAAGGTACAGTTCTCCTTGCCTGAGACAGACGAGTCAAAACCCAGTCAGGTCAGTAAAGACGAGAAGTCCCTCTCTGAACCCCTCACCCCAGCAGATTCCAGAACAGGACCACAACAGGACAAGCAATCCAAACAGGATCTTGAGAAAAGGCCAGTAGCAGCATAATAAATGGTATTTTCGAAACCATTTATAATGCATGGATATTTTTTACACCCAAAAGGTAGAAATCCAACCCTATGTAGTCCCCCAGAAGAAACCTCAACCATTTGAAACTGTCATTGTTCTGTTGTGTTTGTGTTTTAATGTTTGAGTTTCCTCCTTGTAAAATATACTGTATCACCTTTCTCATTTAAAATCTTACAGTATATGTGAACAAACAGAAAAGTCATAAGCTTTCTTTGACTTGTTATTGGATCAGTTATATCACTGATATAAAAGTAAAATGCCCTTTTCAAAATCTCAACCCGTGTGGTGCCAAATATCAGGAGTTCAAGCTTTATTGAAATTTTATTGCTTTTTGGTACAAGTATAATGAATTATGCTGTAAGGGAAGCACAAATACTAAATAAAATCAAAAATCAAAAGTTGAAAGCAGATTTGTTCCCAATGAAAACAAAAAGATAAAAGCCTTTTTTGCTCCTTTATGAACACTGTTTGTGGACCCATTAATAGTGATGGAACTGTGTTGCTGAAAGAAACTGACACTGTTTATTTATTAGCATTTAAAATGTGAACTCACAGCCCTGGTCGATGAATTACATCTTGGACAGAAAGCAAATTTGTATACATAAATTAAGCAGAGAGATTTATATAAAGCATGAGAGTGACAAAGAGAGTGCTATATCCTGCATTAAAAAAGAACAGCAAAGCAAATTGCCCCTGACCAACAGAAGTAAATTATTTGAGAATGGAAGTGGCCCATGCATAAGCACAGATTGTGCTTCATGTAATCTTGTTTCGCCCGACAGAATAACAAGCAAGAATTGCAGCTTAATTTTTGCACATCCAAACATATATAACGCAATGTTCCCAGTCAAATTGAGGGAAATCTGTACTCTAAGAAATGTGTAAATCTGTGGCCTTGCTGAAAACAAGATGTTGATGCAGTGGTTGTTCATACAGCTGTAGGCATTGTGCTGTGCCCCTACAGTATATTTATGTTTATTAAACTGTGCTCCCATGTGAATGATGATGCTTATAATGAAGAAAATGCTGACTCCACTGTAAAGGAGCAAAAAAGATCAATACCCTAGTGACCAGTAGATCCCCAGTTTTTCTGCGATTGAGGCTCTGTTTGCAAACATGCATTAAAAAATAAAATAAATACAAGCATGTGTGATGAAACTGACCTGACGTTAAAGAGCAAAATTGATTTAAATAGTGGCCTTCATCTGTGGAATAAGGGACAGAGAGCAATGCCAGGTCAGGGGAAATCGCCCGGTTGTTCCTCGGGGTCGTGACCCTTGTTGGTGTCTCCCCCTGCAGCCCGGTGGACAGTAGCCGTTTCGGCTCCTCGGGGAACCTTAGCCAGGCCAGCACCCAGCTCAGCTCCGAGCTGGAGGAGCGCCGCGATGCGGACTCCTACCACTCCTACCACAGCTCCAGCAGCTACCCACCCGCTGACGAACACGGCGCCTCCTGGGAGGGGGAGGAAGAGGACGAGCCAGAGA
The DNA here is from genome assembly GCF_963514075.1 of Conger conger. NCBI lineage: Eukaryota > Metazoa > Chordata > Actinopteri > Anguilliformes > Congridae > Conger > Conger conger. The sequence continues at coordinate 16,359,242 of NC_083770.1, read as the reverse complement.
AGGGAACCCCTGGAGACACCCCCCAGACTGGCCCGGCCCAGTCCCCAGAACCCCCGGATAACAAACCAGACAAATTCCGCAGGTGTGTGTGTGCGTGCGTGCGTGCATGCGTGCGTTTAGACATCAGCCGTGGACTAAAATCTGCTGGTTTTTATTTGCTGTATTCCATATATGTGCTGTATGCAGCAACAGAAATTTAAGGTGGTGTTGATTTTCTAAATCTTGTTCTGTTTTCTTTTTATGAAGATGGCAGGTGACTGTGTGGGTTGTTAAGGGTACATTGTAAAGATGGCAGTATTATTTTTATACTGTGGTGGTTTCATAGCCTAAAATAGGACAGTGGGTTGTGTTATACAGCACCACGGCCTCAGGATTTTGATGAGATGTGCATATGTATACATCTCATTCCTTTCACCTTCTGCCTTCTTTCTCTCTTTCTCACTGTCTCAGTTTCCTGGATGGTGGACCTCCACCCTTTTCGCCGTCCAGATTGAGGTGGCTGAAGGCCATCAACAAAGTCCGGGGTCAGCTGCAGGAGGTAGGGAGATCCCTGCTCCATGTTAATCACCGTCCCTTTTCATATCCATCTCTCAACATCTTTCCTCTCCCTTTCATCCTCTCCAAAAGTTGGTTGGTTGAGTTTCACTGGTTGAGTGCCCTTGTGGTATTCATGAAAGGATGTCTTTCCAGGTTGGTAATCCCAAATCTTTAATCTGAACAGATTTGTTCGGAATAATAACACTTTCTCACACCAGTTTTATGACACACAATTCTCCAATCCTCTTGTTTGCTGGGTACACTGAGCATGAGAATAAATCCTGTTGTGTTTTCTGAAAAGGAGAAATATGCTGTTTCTCTCAATGACAGAGTGACCTGTGACTGGATTGGCTTTTTGCCATGTGAATGCGATTTGATTATTGAAAGGACAGCTGGTATTCAATACATTGCGATTCATGGACATATTTGTGCACATATTTGAAAAAAAAAGTTCCAGAAAGGTGTGGGTTTCTTGTTTGGTAGGTTTTTTGTATGTTTTCTTTTGCGTGGGATGAATGTCAATGCATGATGTGAGGAGGAGGAGGAGGACAAATCAGTTCTGACTGCTCTTGAATCATGCTTTTCATGTTCTGATATCTCATTGTGTGAATAAAGGGGAATCTTCACAATCAAATGGAGGAGGGTAATGAAAACACCATAATGAAAGATCAAAATAAAACTTTGACATTTTACTAGTAGAGGGGGTAAAATGTGAAATGCTGCAAAATCTTTTCTGTTGAATTTCCAGTAGTTAGTCACTCAGTGTGTTAAACAGTATGCACGTGATTCAGTTTAACCTTCAATTGTTGTGACAAGTCTGTTTGCCACTTTGGTGACGAAACTCATTGATTAACTCCCACAAGTTTACATTTGTGCATGAAATGATTTCCTTGTCCATAACTTAGCACTCTGATGCTAACTTGGTTTTATTATATGTACAGGAGTATATACTACATGAACTGTTAAAGTTCCAATATTGTTCTAAAGTGATAAAGTTATGTGTTGCTCTATGTTCTAACATACACTCAGTGACCACTTTGTAAGGTAGACCTTTACACCAGCTTGTTCATGCAAATATTAACTAAATGCATAAAAGCATGCAGACATGGTGAAGAGATTCAGCTGTTTTTCAGACCAAATGTCAGAATGGGGAAGAAATGTGACTTTGATTATAGAATGATCTCCTGGGATCTCCTGGGATTTTCAAGCACAGCTGTCTCTGGATGAGAAACTCAGTTTCAAAGATCAGTCTGGCGATTTATTTTTAGATTATCAATATCGGACTCTGTGGCCCACTGTTTGAACAAAACCTCACAATGATATCCCCCCCTCATAAAAATCAATACCTGTGGCACTTGTATACATATGGCAGACAGTTGCTACGGCGACAGGACAGAATGGCTGTCCAATTAGCCTGGTTACATACTTCACTCATCTGCCTCAACAAATGAAAGCACTGTTCTTTCCAGTCTGATTTCTCTACTCTCCTGCTGCCTGATTAGCTGAAGTCACTCCCTGCAGGTTGCAGATGCCTCATCTCTCACTCATTTGTGGTTCCACATGTTGCAATATGGACTTGGAACTGAGGAGTTTTCCTTTGGTCAATTCATGCATTGTAGGCCCACTCTACTCTAGGTCTTGTGCGTAGCTTCAGTTAAAATCTTGAGTGAGATATTACCGCTGGTCTCTGAAAGGTCATTGAGGTTGCAGTGAGTAGAGCCGTTGTGTCTAGTGGCTTTTCACACACAGGTTATGGGTTGCTGTCTACCACAAAATAGGGTCCACCAGATAAATGTAAGTGCCTCTCCATAGTACTGTTGCTGTAGTAGATGAAGAACACTTACCGCCAAAGCACGGAGGTTTAAAAGCACCATTAGTTGGCAGCCAGTAGTGGGCAGGAGTGAGCAGCATCGTTGCCTGGCGGTTCATGCCCAGCTGGCAAACAGGAAACAGCTGCATGTTCTAGAATGGGCGGTATGACGGAAGAATTGGGGGGTTCTGCCTCGGGAAACAAAAGCCATGGCAATTAGCGGTGCATTTCAGAAAGGGGCCTGACGGCTCGTGCTTTCGTTGACTTTCCTCAGTTGCGCGGGGTTCAACTTGATTCACCTCACCTTTGCTGTTACGAGTGGATTCCTCAGAATTGGACTTCACTGTGATCTAATCTATGAGTGAACCAGTTTTGGTGTGTACAGCCAATTAGTTCATTTAGCTAGGGTAATTGGTAGCAACAGACACAGGACCGGAATTGCCCACCCCTGCCCTGAGAGAGCCCACTGATCTGCTCATCTCAAAACAAGGTGACCAATTCTGTCTCTAATTACCCTGGCTGAATTAATTAATTTTCACCGTAAATTAGACCACAATGAGATGCTTTGAAAAAGGTCTTCCTCTTTCATTCATGTATCATGATATGTAGCTAAAATATAAATTACTAAATGATTGGGCTAATTCAGTCATAAAGAACATTGAATCCAGGAGCTGATTCGGATGCTCCTGTCTTAAAAGCAGCCACCAGTTCAGGGCCATGAAACCACTTCAGGAGTGTTAACTGCATTCAGCTGCTTTAATTCATCAGTTAAGTTCTGAGTAACCGTGAATGCCAGCGTGCTCCATGCCTCTCCAATGGAACAGGTGAACGGCGCTGATATAGGGGGAGGTGTAGTGCGAAAAGTACAAGCACCAGGTGTGATTTACTGGCGCCGTGACAGTTGTCGAGGCTTGGTGTTCTCTGGGAAATCGAAATCTTGAAGGGCTGCAGTTTGTCATTCGTTGGAAGGCGATTCTCTTCTTGTGTTTTTCTTTTCATATCATTGTAAGCCCTCTTATATCGGTTTAGGCTGGCAGTTTTATTCTTATCCTAATTGGTATCTTCAGCTGGACCTGGAGAGAAGCCTTTCCCCCCCTCTTTTTCTTTAAATCTAAAATGGTCAGTTGTCCCTTCGACAAATTGCATAGCATAGCAACCAACTCCTATTACTATGGAAACGCTAATCTTGCAAAGGCTCATGATTAAGGTGGTATTACCATAGGTGATTTTCTGAAAATAGATCTGACTTAAAGACATTTTTTGCAGCTGTGAAGCTAATCTTGTGAGACTTAATTTAGAAAAAAAAATAATAACATAAGTTCCTGTAAAAACACTGCCAATGCAGTTTTATTTCTTTGGTTTTGTGTTTTTATTTTATTTTATTTCAGTTTCATGTTTGTGTGAGTCAGACAAGTCCTGTTAATCTCATATTGGCGAGTCAGGGGAGTTAACTGTAGTCAAGTATTTTCATCGTACAATTAAAGCAGTTGATTATACAGTTATCACATCATCTGATCATGATCACATGATCTGATTTCTCACATAGACTTTCATTGCTTTGCCCTGTGGCTGTCCAAGGCTGGGTTTGAGACACCTTGCTCTATGTGAATCCCAGCATTCATGACTTCCCTAACCAGACTTGGGTTTTTGGATTCAAATACTTTTCTGTGCTCGATTCATATTGCCTGCTGCAATTGAGCTTACAAAGACCAGAAGGCAGGGTTAGCACTTTTTGAGAGTATTTCATGCTGTACAATTTCTGTTTCCATTACACAAGACAAGCTCAGTACAGCATGGAAAAGTATATCAATCCATGTATTTGACCCTGGTCTGTCCCTAACATCTTGTTTGTGTCAAACCGATAAAAATTAATTAAGAAAGTAAAAGTGTGTTTGATAATTTTGTTAAAAAAACATTCCTGTCTGTTGAAGCATGGAATAGCATGTTTATACTTCGATACAGAGGGGAAAAATAAAGCAAGAAGCCAGGTGTTCTGTATGCCTGTGCAATCACTGGTTGTTGTGGCAACCGTGAATATCTTGACCCACTGTCCAATTAGAATCGTTCTTGTGAGTGAGAATGGTGCTTTAAGCAGTACTAAGCAGAAGAAAAAATGGAAAGCTTAATGGTTATAACTGACCTCGTGCGTCTGTTTTCTGTATTCTCTGAGGGAAGAGAGAAATGAAAGCGGAGGGGAATAATCTCTCCCAGCATTCCTTGTCTTATTGTGGCTCGACGCAGTCTGCAATAGACGGGCACAGAAATCACAACGATATCTCCGAAAAACAGTGCTGACTTTGGGTTTTGTCAAGTGCATCGACTTTATTTGTGAGCTGTTGAAGTGGTTTCTTTATATCACGGACGCATTCCGAAGGCCATCTGAGCCAATGCCAGAACCGGAAGCCAAGATTGGAGTCCACATTTTGTATGTAAACTTGAATATGTGGCAGCATATATAGACACGGGTGGCTATGACTGCAGCTGGAAGACTGCCAGTTTGAGTTGTTGGTGGAATTGAGTCCTTGTACGTGACATCTTGAATTTCTTTATCTGCTATCATGCAGTATATTAGAACAATGAAACTACTCGCTTATGTATAGGTCTCTGGAAAAGGGTGCCTGATCAGAAAAGGGATTATGCAACATTGGCTTGGATTGATTAATGACAAAGGTCAGCCTTTTCCCTTCACAAATGCATTATGGCTCCTTCAGTGATAACACAAATTAACTACTGTCAATCAATAAACCTGCAATGGCAATGGCGCTGAATACACAGGCTGTGCAACAGTACAAAATATGAATATTATCTGGAGAGTGGAGAAGTCCTAGCTCAAAAATATAATCACATAATCATCAGCTGACAACAGGCTCTGAAGAGATATCCCACCTCTCTAAAATTCAACATTATTTTTGTATAAAGTTTTATTGTCCCACAGTCGCACTATGCGTTTTTTTTGCTTAGTCTGACTCAGTCAGAAGCTTCAGTGACTTGCAGTGTGACTCTCCTGTTGCCACTGCTGAATTTTTAACAGGTCGGTCGAGATTCTGTATCCAACCTATGCCCCTGCTGTTGCCCCCCTGGCTAATCCTCTGTAAAACTATTTTCAAACAGGATGAATGGAGCTTCCCTCTTCTCGACTGCAGCCTCCCCCTGCCCCCCCCCCCCCCCCCCCGTTACATGCCGCAATTGAAGAAAAGGGTGTGCAGCTACAGGCATTAGCATGCTTCATTAGCCCCACACAGGAGAGACTGGCTAAGTGCAGTGATTCATAAGTTGATGGCGATTGGGGAGGCTTTAAACATTATATGCTGCGTTTCCTTCAGTTGCTCTCTCCACTCATGCAGAGCCCCCTTCCACAGGAGAGTCTCGGTCCTGACCTCTACCACACCTGTTTTAAATATACATGCTTTGTTGTGTCACAACGCACGATTGGTCAAAGGATTTTACGGTATGTGTGTCTTTGTGTTCATATTTCCTTGTGTGCACCTGTGTGTGTGTGCGCATTTCTGTGTGTGCGTATGTGCGTGTGTGTATGTGTGTGTGTGTGTGTGTGTGTGGGACAGAGGGAAATGACAAATATATTGAATGTCTAAGTGGTGTTGGTGTTGTTGTTGTTGTTGAACGTTGTACATGTATTGCAGCCATTCTGACTATTCTTTGATCCGTAACAGTAGTTGCTTGTTTCCTTCTGCTGGTTTTGGGTTTTTGCTGCCATTTTACAGCATTTGAGATCATTTTAGCTGAGCATCCTATAATTTGCTGCACTTCTTTATACGTTTTCTCCAAACTTTTTAATCAAATGGCCCATTCTACTTAGCAATTCAGACGGAAATACAACAATGTGTGAAACATTTGCTTCCCTTCTTCCTTAATAAAGGACAATTAATGACACCTGTTTTTTCACAGAGTTAATGAATTCTCTAATTAAACTCCACACTGCTATCATTTTGAACACGCCCCTTTCAATGAATGAATTACATCTACAAGCAAAATATGCAGAAAGATCTTATTAATCTTATTAATAACAGTGATTCATCAGGTTACTGATGTTGTACTGCTATTTTCTTGAACACAACTGTATGTCAGACAGGGTAACCCCCTTGAATGCTGCCCAAGACGCAGCAACATGTCTGGTAGACTGGCACTTCACCACCCCTGGAGGGGGGCGGCTAGCATTTGCGTTGGTAACCTCCAGAATCCAATGTGATAGCCGCTGTTTAGACAGGGCTACACCCCGGTTCTTACTGCCATAGCAGATAAAGAACTGGCCTGTCTGCCTCAAAGCAAAGGGAACAAGCAGGGCAAAGGGGGTTCCTCCGCTCATCTTCCTCATTCTGGAAGGACGGTGGATGGAAATCCTCTAGTTATATGAAATGGTTGGTTAGGCCACAGGGTGACCCTAGATCTGCCTGGGCTCCATCTGAGGCGCATTGGGCTCTCTGAGAGAGCATGGATTTCACGCACTCTCTTAGTTCTTGTAATGGCCAGGAGAAATGCAGTCTTCAATGACTGCCGCTTAAGCTCAGACCCAGGCAAGGGTTCACATAGAGGTGAGCAGAGAGCCTCAAGCACCAAGGGTAAATCCCAAGGGAGGGTTTGGAGGGGCAGACCCTTTGTGCCCCTTTTAGAAATTGACTAATGAGGTTGTGTGCTCCAGGCGAGTGACCATTTATGGAAAGATGCTGGGCGGAAATAGCAGCTACATAGACTTTCAATGTAGATGCTGACTTGCCTTCATCAAGGAGGTGCTGAGGAGCACTATTGGAACCTCACAGTGTACGGGATCCACAGCCTGGTTCACGGACCAAATGGAAACCCTTTCCAGCGGCATGCATACAGCAACCTGGAAGAAGGGGCTCTGGCATGCAATATTGTTCTCACCACTGATTGGTCACAGTCTAACAGCATGGGTTCAGGCCCTGTAGTGGCACACCTATAGCTGTAGATGGTCCGGGTCCGGATGCCAGACCTGACCCTCCATCTGACAGAGTAGGTCCCGTCCTGAGGGGAACTGCTATAGTGGTTCCACTAGGAGTCCTACCGACATTGAGAACCATGGCCTGGCTGGCCACTGTAGGGCTACTAGAAGGACCCTGTGGTGGCTCTGGTGGATTCTGTACAGTGTCTGCAGAATCAGCATGAATGGAGGGAATGCATACAGGCACTCGTCTGGCCACTGATGTGCAAGGGTGTCCTGCCCCAATGGACTGGTCTCCTCCACTCGAGGGAACCACATTGGACAGTGTGACGTCTGAGCTGAGGCAAAGAAGCCCATATTTGCTTTTCCAAACTGGCACCAAATCGCCTCAACCACCTCCAGGTTGAGTCACCACTCTCCCGGGGAAAGCTCTTGTCATGAAAGATGATTGGCTGCCTGGTTGTGCAGACGAGGGAGGTGCTCCGCCCTCAAAGAGGCTAGATGGGGATGGCCCCACGTCAGTAGCTGTTGGGAGAGATCCAGGGATCACTTGGACCTGGGGCCCCCCTGGTGGTTTATGTGGAAAACTGTTGACATGTTGTCAGAGCTGAGAAGAACATGCTTGCTCTCTGGGACTAGCGGGAAGTGTTGTAGAGCTGAAAATGCAGACTGGACCCCTATATCCCCCTGATGCCTCAGTGATTCCAAACGACTCCCCATGCAGTCAGGGAGGCATCCGTTGTCACCACCTCCCGGCAGGAGGGGATGGAACTCACGAGCACACCAGCCACAAATACTCTCTCCATGGTTACAGAGTACTGAGGCATTGTTTTGTCCTGTTCTTCTTGGGGTTGAGTTGGAGGCCACGGACCAGACTTGCAGTCGTCGTAGTGCGAGGCCAAGCGGGGCCAGAGCTGAGGCATGACTGCCTCTGCCGGTCATCCGGGGGTAACTAGCGAACATTTACCCTGCAAAGCTGTCAATAACCCACAACTTGCTGAGCAACAGGAAGTCCTGTTTATCTCACTTTAATGAAGATTTCTCCTCTCCGTCTCACGCTTAGATGCTGTGAGGCTAATGTCTCAGCTGGACTTTATTCCTCCACTGGCTGAGTTAATGTTCTCCCTTTTTTTCCCTCTCTGCTCCTCTCCTACTGCTACCCTTTTCTCTAACTTGCTATGGAGTAATGTCCAGCGGTGAATGTGAAAATAGAAGCTGTCTAAGTCTGGATAAAAATGCACCTGCTGAGCATATGACTCACATAAATGATGAATGGAAGAGGATAAACCATATAATGATTAAAATAATAAATGAGAAATGCTGGCCCCTTATTCCAGTTTGAGAGGGTAGAATTCAGAGGTTCTGTTTTTGTGTAAAAAGAGCTCCCTCTACTACTCTGCTGGAACCGTATCAGTTTTATTGTATTTTGGTGGGGTTTTAATCAGAGCGAGTGAATAAATACACAGATTGCATGAACTGCATTTTTGTGCAATATGTTATCATGGTTTCACGCTGACCGTTGTCTACCACAATTTTTAACATCCCCATGGTCTTCTCATATGGGGGCCATTTTGTTTGCCAAGACATACAGGAGGTAGTTGTTCTACAATTTGGCGAGAAAGGCCTGAGATATGGAGGACCTGTGGCATGGTTTGTGCTTATTTCCTCAGAAGGATTCAGTGTCCTATGAGATGGCTTGTTTTTCATGCCTGTCATGCACCAAGGGTCAAATAGGGTCACAAAACACCTATCTGTGATCAGAAAACTAATGCCCTGGGAGTTTTATTCCTCAAACTTGCCTTTAATTATTAGTCCTTTTCTTGACATTTTTTGGTGTGCACCCAACGGTGTCTCTTTCTATTCTGCTTTCTTTTCTTCTTTTTGTATTTCCCCTCTCTCTTTCTTTTATGTTTCTTTCATTATTTATATTTTCTCTGCCACACTTCAGGTGATGGCACAGTGGATTGGACCTTTTGAGTCTCTCGCCTTGAGTCTGAGGAAAAGAAACCAGGAAAGAAGGAAGAAGAATTTCTCATATGTCCTGTGCAGCTACAGGCAGTTAACACAATTTCTTTCTTTTTTGGAGAGCTCTTCTCATTTGTATTTGATTGTATCAGACTGAGAGAAAGCAGAGGGTAACGGCCAGAGAAGTAGCCGCAGCCTTGGCAGGGGGGAGCTTGCCAGGATGTGCCTTTCTTTGACTACAAAATTATTGTACATGTCGGTTTAGTTATAATTGTGAATTGTTTTGGAAAATTGCCAAAGTGCTTGGGGAAAGGGCCTTGCTGTGCTTGCCAAATGCGGCCAAATTTAATGGCCGTGTCTTTTTACGATGACCTGTATTTTTAAATGTCGTACACATCAGCCAAGTGCTTTTCTCATTTTTTTGTGTTGAGAAGAAAGAGGATAGAGTAAGTGGGGAAAGCATAAGGGAGAGCTGGTGAAAAGAGGGATTTTCTTTTCTTTTCGGGGGGGGGGGGGGGTATATAAAGCATATGAACTGTGAACTTGCTTCCCCTTTTCTGCTCACTTATCTCTCTAATGAGGGTTGCAAGGGTGGAAATCGACCTGTAATTGATTTATGATGCCTTAACAGGCGAGGTGTGTGTGTATGTGTGTGTGTGTGTGTGCGTGTGCATGTGTTTGCGGGTGCATATTTGAGTGTGTGTGTGTGTGTGTGTGTGTGTGTGTGTGTGTGTGTGCATGTATAGTATGTGTGTGTCTGTGCGTGGTTGTGTGTGTGTGTGCAGCAGATGCAGGGCTCCATGCTGTTCTCCTGTCAGAGATAAACAGCTGTGTGTTCGGAGCGTGTTATTAAAGGGTGCACCCGTCCTTCGTACCATTTGTACCGTATTCATGCCTTGTCCTCTCTGTAATTACTGACGCTCGCGTTTGAATGGATATCTAGCTCATAGAATACGCTGTGGACAGACACAGATTAAAGCCACCAAAAAACGAAGGGTGGGGGGGTAGGCAGGCTACATTGATCATATATCAATGGGTTTTAAAAAGGATTCATGCCATGCCAGAGGCTATTCAAACTCAGCAAATGGTTGGTGAAGCACTAAAGCTCTGCTTTGATATCACAACTTTAATGTACCTGTTCTGAATGTCTGCTCTATTTAAAGACTCACTGCCTGGTTTCTTTTTTTTTTTTTTCTTTTTTTCTTTACCTGCATTTTTGTATGTTTATGTCGCCTTATTTTAAAACTTGGCTGTTCTCATTTCTGGTGTAACCAGTCACAGTGTTGCATTCTGTCAAACAACAGTTCTACTTTTAGATAGTGGCATAGTTAGAGCACCGTACTGCGATTGGGGGATTTTGAGGGTGCTGATTGTGGTCAGTAATAGGGACCTGGTACCAGTGATGGTACTCGACAGAGGCGAGGAATGCATCCTGACAAGGCCACGCTGTGTGTCCTGGGAGTCCTAGGACCACCCAGAAATTGGTCTGAAATTGCCCCCATGCAAAACTGAGCCCCCTGAGACTAGAACTCTGGTCTCCCTGCTAGAAAAGCTGTGTGAATGTACAGTAGGGTGGCTGCAGCAGAGTTTTGGGCGCAGCAGTGCCACATGGATTTATTTAAATGAATTGAAATGTACTGAAACATGCACAATTGTGCCTTTAACTGCTCTCATAAAGGGAAATAAATTGTCTTTCAATTATCTGCTCTTGTCATACTCCACTGTGTGCCAGACCACTCAAAGTTGTTATGTCTAGATCTGACCTGTGAGTGACTGCATTTGTGTGTGTGTGTGTGTGTGTGTGTGTGTGTGTGTGTGTGTGTTTATGCATGTCTGAGCGTTGGAGTGCATGTGTGCTTGTGTGTGCGTATGCATGTGCTTTGTCTGTGGGTTTGCATGTGTGGATGTGTGTGTGGGTGTGTGTTCATGAGAGAGAGGTCTTTTATCAGTAATACTCAGCTAGAATGGGTGGAGAGACAGCAGAAGATAGCAGCAGAGAGAAGGAAAGAGAGAGAAACTCAGAGTGAGAAAGGGAGTGAGAACTCAAGAGTGTGTGTGAGAGAGAAAAACAGAGAGAGGAAGAAAGAGAGAAGTCTGCCTCTTGACAGTTTCAGTTCAGCTGTGCTCCACAATCAACACTCAGTCTTCATCACGAGAAAGAGCGAGGGAGAGAGTGAGTGAGGGAAAGAAAGAGAGAGAGAGAGGGAGAGAGTGAGACTGAGGGAAAGAGAGAGAGAGCGCAAGAGAGACAGCTAGAGAGAGTGAGGGAGAGAGAGTGAGTGAGGGAAAGAGAGAGAGAGAGAGCGAGAGAGAGCGAGGGAGGGAGAGAGAGAGCGCACAGAGCGCTGTGTTTCAGTGCTGTGGAGCCTCCACTCTGGTGCCTGTCGGACTGGAGGGAGAGGAGGTCACCCTGTCCCTCCCCAGCCCTCGCCCCCCACCAACGCCGATGTGGGAGCCAGCGTGGACCTTTCCAGAACCAATGCCTCAAAGGAGTTTACCACCCAACATGGGCTGAAACATAGCTGTGGATATCCTCCCCGAGCCCTTCACTCCTCTCTCCTCTTGATCATGTACTCGTGTGTTTATTGTGAGCCCGTCTGAAACGAGGGGAAAGTGCCCTTCGGCACTTCGGGGCGTGACCTGCGATGCCGACTGCGTCCGAGCTTGGCTCGGAAAGAGGACTCCGCGTTTCAGAACTTCCCTCAGTCAGGTGGTTTTCTCCTGTTTTAGTTCTTTGCCTCCAATGAGGTAAGTTAGTTTCCCTTTTTGCTCAAAATCTCCCTAGCCTTGTTTGCATACCGTGTTCTCTGGTGGTAAAAGACCAGAAAGTAAAATCTGTTTTTGGAATGTGGAATATATTTGCAGAATTTACACATACAGTGCATTTATAATTTCTGGTATGCTTGTGAATGGAACTGAGCTGTAGAAATAAGGAGTGCATATTCCCATTCCTCGCTTGTGATCGCATCAAAGGACTTTGTAATTCCGGAAATAAAATAGGTGAGAAAGCGCAAGCTCACGCGCGAACGACACTTCACAGGAGGCTGACAGCTCGCTACGCTGCCGATGTCTTTAAGCGCACCGGCAGCGGGACCCTGGGCACGTTCCTGGGGGGGAGGGAATATGCATGTCCCCAGTAGGGAATACTCTCCGGAATCTCTGTGCATGTTGTCCCCAGTAGGGAATACTCTCCGGAATCTCTGTGCATGTCCCCAGTAGGGAATACTCTCCGGAATCTCTGTGCATGTCCCCAGTAGGGAATACTCTCCGGAATCTCTGTGCATGTCCCCAGTAGGGAATACTCTCTGGAATCTCTGTGCATGTCCCCAGTAGGGAATACTCTCCAGAATCTCTGTGCATGTCCCCAGTAGGGAATACTCTCCAGAATCTCAGTGCATGTCCCCAGTAGGGAATACTCTCCAGAATCTCTGTGCATGTCCCCAATAGGGAATACTCTCCGGAATCTCTGTGCATGTCCCCAGTAGGGAATACTCTCTGGAATCTCTGTGCATGTCCCCAGTAGGGAATACTCTCCAGAATCTCTGTGCATGTCCCCAGTAGGGAATACTCTCCAGAATCTCATGCATGTCCCCAGTAGGGAATACTCTCCAGAATCTCTGTGCATGTCCCCAGTAGGGAATACTCTCCGGAATCTCTTTGCATGTCCCCAGTAGAGAATACTCTCCGGAATCTCTGTGCATGTCCCCAGTAGGGAATACTCTCTGGAATCTTTGCATGTCCCTTTTTTGGGAATGCTCTCCCACTTCTCTGTGCATGTTCCAAGTATGGAGTACTCTCTGGAATCTCTGTGCATATTCCCAGTAGGGAATACTCTCTGAAATCTCTGTGCATGTTCCCAGTTGGGAAAACTCTCCTGCTTCTCTTTGCATGTTCCCAGTAGAGAATACTCTCCCAAAGGAGATCCTGCAGATGTTGTGTTTTTGTCGGAAATGTCCTCCTTATTCAAGAGGATTAAGCTGGTGATTTCTTGAGCTCACCAACATTACGCAATGGCAATTAACCCCCCATGGTGCGTTCTGTCCTCATTTAATGAATTCTCATCTCTACTATTTTTTTATTTCGGAATACTAAGCTAGGTGTTCCCAATACTTTTTTTTGGCATGGTCTCAGAATGCGATTTCTGTCTAAACAAACATTGCTGAGCCCAAAACTAGATTTCACCTTAAGAAATTATGCTCAAGTGAACAAGTGTTTGGCCTGTCTGAACTGGACAGCAGCAGCAGCTCTTAGTCTTGATGTTGGAATGCTATCTCGTCTTACTCTCACCCTGTGGTGTGAAAACTCTACAGGTGAGGATGAAGGGCTGAAGGGTTTCTTTGTTCAGGAAATGAAGCCACAGGGGACTACAGCAACAACGAGCTGGTGAAAGAAAACTAAGCAAAAAAGGAATAGCTCAAAGGCAGCTTTTTTTCCCTTCCCTTTTACAATGAGCATGATACTCCTCTGGTACTCTCGAAGAAGTGATTGACACATCACTTTTTTTGGGGTAGTTTGGGCTAAACAAGACACAGGTCAGCCCAGAGTTATCGCCTTAGACCTGACGTGCATTCAAGAGAGTAAATGTTTACGGCAAATTATTTGTCTGCATTTTGCATTTTATATAGCGCCTTTATCCAAAGTTAGGTGTCTTGCTTAGGGTCACTTCGACAAACCCAGGGCGGGATTGAACCGGCAACCCTCCGACTGCCATATGACTCTAACTGAGACGGGTGCGTGGGGGTTGGACCCAAAATGCACGACTCAGAAACAATGGTTAGATAAAGTCCCATCAGGGCTTTATTCGGGATGAATCCCATACACGTAGATCCAGCCAAACAAACAAAAAGCAGGGTGCTGAGGGAAGAGGCAAACTCGTAGCCGGTAGACGTGCAGGAAGGTCCGGTAGTGGGAGAGCCGTCAGCGGGGCAGAAGTCGAAACCATGAAACAATCAGCGAGGCAAAGGTACAAAAAAGGTAGGCGAAGACGTGGTCAAAAAACAAACAATGGTCAACGAAACAGAAATCAATAAACAATGGTCGGTAAAACAGGCTTGGATCGTAACGTGAAATCAATCAGTAAATAATGCTCAAGAGTTGCGTTGATAACAAGAGGCAGACAATTTTGCGAAGAACAGTTGCGCGACTGGGCTGTAAATGCGGGTGTAGACAGGTGTAGACAATTAGTTTAGAGAGCAGAAAGGAAATGAAAAACAGGTGCGATGGATGACGAGTTTAACAAGGTAATTAGTCAGCGTTAGTAATAAACCTATCCTGCCCTAGCATTAGTAAATTAGTAAATGACATGCACGAGAAACGTAAGGTAACATGAACACATAATTAGTTTGTTAGTTCTACCCAATCCTGATCTAGCGTTAGTAGTTTTAGTAAATAGACAAATGGAAACAATTAGGGTGTGAATGACAGAAAGAGAGAGAGAGAAAAGGCGGAACGCAAGGTTTGCGGAAAGACATATAAAAGTGTATGTTTAAACAGTAACCAGTCTACGTAACAATAAACATGAATCAAAACATAACACAAAACGAAACTAAGACGATAACCACTCAACATAACAAGGTAATATAATCGTAACGAAACATAACTAGACATGACGAAAAAATAAATCGTAACAAGAAATAAACTAAACAACATGACGAACCTAGACTAACATAATACATGACAAGACAATACGTGACTAAGACAAAATGAATAAACATAAAACATGGCAAGACAGACCTGAAATGTGACACTAACCTCCTGAGCCAATACTGAGATGAGTCTGGGAGTAAGGGAAAAGATAAGGCCTGGCAGGAAGTATTCACTCATAGACGTGATATTTAACCCAGACATATAGCGTCTGAAGGTTTCATTTCATTGGTCTGATTGCTCCTTATTAAGATGCACCCAAAACAGTGAACAGTTGATCACACCTTTACTCCAGAGCCTTGTTCATTACCATCCTTGAGTGCCAAGAACTGCTGGTTTTCCACTCTCCCTTTACCTGGGAGTCATTTGGGAAGCCAGTCTATCCAATCAGTATCACTAATGAATTGTTGAGTTAATTCCCCGGGAGGAGAGTAAACCAGGGCCGGATTTGGATCGGAGGGCCGGACTCGATGGTCTGCAGAGCACCTGAAGGCGTTTCACAGCTTGTAAAAATGGAATTGATGGGCCTGGAGCAGTCAGAAGCAGGCACGTACTAGGTCTACGCCCTCAGACCCGCAGTGAGAGACTGAGGGAGAGTTTGCGGCGCTTATCGGCGCTGTGTAATGAGTCTGGCTCTGTCAGAGTGATGCACTGGCCTGGTTTCATGCAGCCGCGCGGAGCTTTGCTCAAGTTTGCGCTCCACACTCGGGACAGAGTAAATAGAGGCTGCTGTCACCACACTGTGCGGAACGGGCTCCCTAAAACCGGAATAATGTTTGTCAGGATTAACGGTGAAGAAAAGTTTGGTCTTCAGCCCTCTGGCCCAACTTGATTTCCCCAGGGAATCTGGGAGGGAAAAAAAACATCCTGTACCTTGTAACATTGAGGCCTATTTATGGCTGGTGGCTGAGGGTGTGTGTGTGTGTGTGTGTGTGTTACACAAAGTTACAGATATTAGCTGACATACATCAATGAGGCGTCGTCCCCGCACTGGCCTACAGGGGAAGGCAACTTTCAAAAAAATAATTTTGAAGGAAATAAAAAGAAGAACATTTATGTAGTCAAGGCAAGCTGCCAGAAGCCATCTTTATAAACGCTGCCATCCTAATGGCGTCTTGTGAGAGGCTTTGGGTTAAAGATCACGTCATCCATTTAATTCATTTGTTGGCGCAGAATGTCAACGACGGTCTGCCTTAGCTTAAACGTGATCCGCTGTACATTAGCTTCCTTGGGCAACAAGTGTTAGCGCATTAGCGGAAGATTTATTCCACCGCCCTACCCAGTGAATCACCATCAGTGTTGTCAAACAGGCAGCTGCCTCGCGGCAAGAAAAGCAACAAAATAAAATATGGTAAGCTTGCACCAGCAGTTATGGCCAGAAGCCAGTGGAGTTATATGAAGCAATAACCCCTGCTATTAATGAACGTGGGCGAAAATTGTACAAATGATGTTTGTTTTCTTGGTATTTTGGTACGTTCTTTGGTATGTTGATCATTTTTGTGGCTTGATCATGCGTGAAATTCATGTGAAGTCCGGGGAATGCCAGGAAATACTCTGAGGTCTGCCAGGATAATTATTATAAATTATGGTATTTAGCATACACTCTTATCCAGAGTGACAGGCACGGCATAAATCTTTCATAAGACAAAATCCGTATAAACACCTGGGTAGTTATAGAAGCATTCCAGGTTAATTTGCTTGATCAACTGTGCAAGAGCAGTGCATCGCCGCAATTTAACCTGCAAACTCTCAGTTAAAAGCCTAGTTCTAAAATTACACAGTTAATGGTGCTATTTCTGTCATTCTGTGACATTCAAGTGTTTTTTCCTCATGAATGTAAAGGGTGTTAAAGTGACTTTTAAGGGTTGGGGTATCTGGTCATGTAATCTGTGAATGAGCGATCGGATGCATCTGGTTTATCCGCTACGTGCTAATCACATGCTGACAGACTGAGGGCGAGGATGAGCAAGGAGTCAGCCACTGCTTCCTGCAACGCGAGAGAGAGCGAGAGAGCGAGACAGAGAGACAGAGACAGAGAGAGCGAGAATGAAAGATGGTGAGAGAGAGTGAGAGAGAGAGCGAGAGAGAGCGCGAGAGAGAGCGCGAGAGAGCGAGACAGAGAGACAGAGACAGAGAGAGCGAGAATGAAAGATGGTGAGAGAGAGAGTGAGAGAGAGAGCGAGAGAGAGCGCGAGAGAGCGAGACAGAGAGACAGAGACCGAGAGAAAGAGAACGAAAGATGGTGAGAGAGAGACAGTGAGAGAGAGCAGGTGAGAGCGAGAGAGAGTGAAAGAGGGCGAGTGTGAGAGCAAGAGGGAGTGAAAGAGAGACTGAGAGGGAGAGGGAGTGAACGAGAGAGAGTGAGACAGTGAGAGGTTGTGACCGAGAGAGAGACAAAAAGAGAGAGAGATAATATGAAAGAGGTGGAGTTGGGGTGGGCGGAAGGGTAAACACTGTGTTTCAGGGAGGAGATGGGGCTAACCTGTTGCACAGCCAGGACTATGCTTGCTGCTTGCCCAGTGTGTATATGTTCAGCTTACATGTGTGTGTTTAATGGTGTTAACTGTTATAAAAACGACAAATACAACAACTTCTTCTTGGCAGCTCTCCATTGTGCTGAAACCCTGCTGTCCGTGGTGCTACAGCGCACTGTCACCTCGTCACACAGGGTCAGCAGTGTTTGTAGTCACAACGTCGACTTCCTGCCCAGCCCGGAGCTGCTCTGGTCTCAGACTGCGCACAGCCGGGGGTCCCTGGCTCCAGAGCTCACCTGCCAGCTGCAATCATTACGCCTCTCATAATTGCAACCAAAATTCTTGTTTACTGAGGAAATAAGGTGGTGCTGTGCATCGATTTTGGCTCGCTGGCTGCCACACAGCTTGTCAGACACGGAACATGAAATCCATTCCTTTGCACGATGGTGTCTGCAGCACAGGAAAGAGGTAAAATGAAGATCCTGGGTTAAATATGAGCATTTATTCCTTACTTTAATGCTTTATTGGCTGGCATAGTTTCCATATCGTCCTGAAGATTGTAGATAATTCTCAACAGGGTGTTATTAATAAAAATCTATAATCATGGTCGAGGAGTTTGTACTGAATATTGGTAACAAAAGGTGTTTCTCTTAAATTATGTCACTAAGCAGCAGGGAATGAACTGGCTGAAAGGGGGGTTATATTTCACACAATTACCTGACCCGGCTTTGTAAGAAAGGAGGGTGTAGTTAGCATGATTAACACTCCCTGACACGTCCTGTGAAAGCATACATTAGCTTTAGCGTGACGGTGACACTCGCTCGCTGCTGGAAACCACCAGAGCTTATTTTACGGCTGTAGCTGGGAGCTTCTTGTGCAGGGTCTTTTTAGCGATGTCACAGTGAATCAGATGGAGTTACCCTCGGTGCACCATTCTCCCAGATCACCGAATATCAGTCAGGTTCTAGATTTCCCTTTGATGGGTGTCTGGGGTCCGTCAGCAGGGATGCACTCCCTAGATGACAGGTGTCCAATCACTGGCCAAAAATGGCCAGTGTGGGTGCTGGCTCTTGTTTTAGCCCAGCTCTAAATGTGCTGATTCACCTCATTAACTAATCATGGTCTTCTTTCTAGACCATGACATGTAGCATCAGGTGTCTTACTGCTGGGATAAAATAAATGCCTGTGCACGCACTGGCCATTATCAGATGATTGGACACCCCTCCAGTAGACCTTCTTCTTGCCTTTTATTAAGTTCATTTGGTTTAAGGACATAGCCTTGATAAGGGCTGTGCCCTTAATTTCCCATAAGCCACCACGCCCCGTAACTGTCACTGACCCCCGCCCCCCCCCCCCCCCCCCCCCCCAACTCCCCATCAGGCCTTGAGGAAATATTCAAGAAGCTGTGGTGATCAAGCACAATGAATTTGAATTTGCAGTGAATGGAAGAGGGGTGGAGGTTAGTTAAATTTTGGGTCCCTTAGTCCTCGTTTGTGTCAATGTTGCCACTGCACTCTGTTTCTCGTCTGGCCTGTCGCCCAGGAAACCAAGAAGACTAGAGAAACAGTGGTTTAACCTGACACTAATTGCCGAGTCGCAGCAAGGCTAATGAAAGCCTTGAGCCTGGACAAGAGTTAAGTGGGGGTTGCAAGTGACTGGGCTTTTGCAGGGGGTCGGCCTGGAGAGGCATCTTTCCTGGCTTCAGATCACAGTGGCAGGGCTCCAGACACACAGCTGTCTCCCTCCACTGCCACTCAAAATGGCCGCTGAAATAAAGATAAACACTGTTGTCCCTCTCGGACACAAAACCTGTTGCTCCCTCCCTCCAGCCTCTGCCTCTCCCTCTATCCAGTCTGCCGTTGTCACATTCAGTGCCACGCCCTTCCTGTTTCCGCTTTCCCGCCTGCATTGCCCCTTTTGAGTTGGGTAATGGGGGAAAAGGATCCATGGTTTACTGAACCACTGAATGTGGTTAACTATCCACCCGGGAGTGCCGAATCATCGGTAAGGCAATATCTGTCGGGACGTTTCTGATTATGATAAAACAGCAGAGAGGGTGTTGTCCCCCCCCCCCTGACTGAGGTTACCGTGGTTACCATGGTTATCGCTATCACAGCCTTTCTTTCCTCTCCTTCCAGTTCCCATTGGTTAAACGCAGGAGCGGTGGTACGAAGCTTGACACGTTACTCCCGCTGTTTGTGTGGAAAATTGCATGCCGATTAAGCCATCGGTTTAATCACCGGATGCAGAGGGGCACACATTGAGAATCTGTCAGGGGGAAAGTGAGAGGAATTTTATCTTCAAGACTGCCTCGCTATTAATTGTGACATTGAGCCGCAGTTGTTTACATTATATTCTGTTTATCGCAGATATTTAGACTGTACCACCCAGGCTTAAATGTTTTTCCTTTCAACTCTGAATCTCTGGTCTGAAAAACAGCGGAACTCTTGACCACATCTGCATGCTTTTATGCATTTAGTTGCTGCCACATGATTGGCTGATTTAAATATTTGCATTAACAAGCCGGTGTTCAAGTCTACTTGATAAAATGATCACTGAATGTAATAAATATGTGGGCAAGTAAAGGTGGGATGTTGCGATGTTACATCCATCTCCTGTAGATGATGACTGATGAGGCAGTGAGTCAGTCAGTCAAGATGCTGACTCAATGTTCAATCGTTTATCTGGGTGTGTCATTAATTTTGACTCCAGTGGCCATAATAGATGTGGCTGCATGGATTTCATATTGCAGTGATAGATACAACTTGGGAATAATAGTTGATCAAAACATTTCCGGTTATCGTCACTGGACTGCAGCAGTAAAAAAAACCACCAACATGATGCTGGGATCTACTGTATAGCCAAGTATTGAGTATAAATCTAAAGGTAAGGTATAAAGGTATACTATACATACCTTTGTCAAGCTGTAAGGTATTGTGAGGACCATACTACAAGAAAGATATACAATCATATGCAAAAATCTGGCCACCCCCGGTCAAAAAGCCATTTCAAATTAATATATTGGTGAACAAAAGCAAAAATGAGACCTATCCGCACATTTTTAAGTGAATGCTTTTTATTTTAATATTTACTGTTTAAATTATTAGAAAATTGAAGATAAATGGAACAAGTCACAGCAAGGTCTGGAAGACTAAGATGTTCAGATAGATGAGAAGAACCGACACATCTCCGCAAAAGAGCTGCTTTTGGCCACCACCAAAGAAGGTGAAGCATGGAGGTGGATCCATTATGCTTTGGGGTTGTGTGGCAGCTGGGGCCACAGTAAATATTGTGCGAGTGGAAGGATTCTCTTTTGATCAGGGGTACCCAAATTGTTGCGTATGACTGTCAAGGCACTGGAGAAGGTTCAAAAAAGGGCAACATGTTGATTGCCGATATGAAAGCTAAAGGTTGTGAGTAAACACTTGAGAAACTTTGCTGTAATATGCTGTGAAAGTGTACAGCTATGTACATGAGAGGAGAAGCTATAGACACCCCTGGGCTTGATAGGGTTTAGGCATTGATGTGTGTTGTGGCAACACGGATGCTGATTTCTGGTTTGATTTTGTAAGTTATTTTTTTGTTGATATAGCACACTTTAGGGTGAGAGAATGAGAGAGAGACATGCGAGTCATGTGTTTAGCCATAAGGCATAATAATGTGAAATCCAATCATCTGCATGAATCGTGTGGACATGAAAATTGTGATTGATTGCTATTGAGTTCAGGGAAAATAACCATGAAACTTTCAAGTACGTAGTGCAAGTTTTGCTCAATGTTTAGATTCTCAGCTTTGGTCCATTAATTGTGCTTTTGTGCTGCAGTTGTTCTCGCTGAGATAAGGAACTTACCCACAGGTTTTGCTAAGTACTGGATAGGGCTGGACAATATATTGAATCACAGTTTATTTAAGTGTCGTAAGAAAAACTGCTGCCACTGGGCATATAGGCCAGCGTTTGGCTTTTTTAAATTTAATCGTACCTGATAAACAACCAAATGTCTGAGACCTTGTGAAACCATTCTGGAAAAAACACTCACTGACATCTTTTGGATGCTGATAAAACAGCCAATCAGCAGCAAGTTTGATTGAACAAACAAATCGCAATTAAGACCACCTTGATGCTGATCTTAACAACACCCAATAGATATCAGTGATGATGCATTTCACGTAGCCTCTGACATTTGGTTGTTTACTGCAATATCCAGTATGACAAAAAAAAAAAAAAAAAGAGATTGCCTGTATGGCCCATGGTGGCAGTTATTCTTATTAATGTTTATAAAACCTGCAATTCAGTAAAGCATGCAGCCCTACTACCAGAGAATAACATTTTATGGCATTGTGTTATAGTTTTATTGCAAGTATTGTCTCTTATTCAACTTACCATAATTTTTCAGGAACTTTTTTGTTCTTTGTTTTTTCTGTCATTTTGCCAAATGTACATTTATAGTATATTAAATCTTTCCTAAAGTGCTCTCTCTGTCCTTCCTCTTAGACCTACATTGTGAATCACCTCCTTTATCTTTTATGCATTTCATTTGCATAGAAAGTACACAGAAAACAACGACAATAACTAAAAAGAATTCTCAAAACATGTTTTTTTAATTACCTTCTTTCGTTTTACAATACAGGATTAAAAATTATATGTGATGTTTTTGAGTAATGAAAATTTACAGGGTAGGAAGTCTTATTTTAACCATTCACCTTGATAAATCCTTATTTTTCAATGTTTTTGCGAAGAGGCAAAACCCTTTTTGCATTCAGCGGAAAATAAATGTTTAAACTAATTTGCTACAGGCTATAAATGTGATTAGCCCCGACAGGCTTTTTAGACTTGTGAAGGCATTTTATCAAATAATTTGAACAAACTTATCTGAATGACCTAGGTTAACTCTCCCAGCATAGGTTATCAATGTTAACCTATGCAAATGTAAAGTTTTGTAAAGTGTTTACGTTAACAACTCAGGAGTTGGCATCTTCTTCTTCTTCTTCTTATCCATCTTTCTCTCCCTCTTCATCATCCTCCTCTTAGTCTGTCTCCTCACCTTCTTATTCTTCCTCCTCTCCTTTTTGTTCCTCTTCCTCTTCTTCATCTTCTTCCTTTTCATTCTCTAGTAGACAACATAAGGGACTCAGACACATCAGCTGTGTTTAGTTGTGAGAGAGATGCAAAGAGTATTGCTGAAGGGGAAATCTGTGGGTGTAGAATTGTGTTCACTGTTTTTTTTTTTTCCACACTGTATTACAATGATTGCAGCTCATACATTTTTAAACAGGTTGGAAGTAAGCAATATGTATCTTTGTATCACCTGTGATATCGACATTAACATAACATTGGTGAGGTCTACAAATCTCCTGTCTTGTGATGGCATTATCATTTGTGCTGCTTCTGCGATATCGGTCTTGGTGCTCATCAGCACAGCTCCTGTTATACTCAGGTACTTGCAGGTGGGGGCGGGAGTGAATCAGAGCTGGGACCTATCATATGGCTGGGGGGGTGGGTGGGTGGTGGTGATGTGCTGGTCAGTGTGGCTTCTGGCATTTAAAACATTAATGAAAGTGACACAACTCTCTTCAAAGTTGTCAAAAAAGCTATCCAATTTAAAGGAATCGACAAGATCTTGTCATCCAAATGTGAAGTAGGAAATGGAGGTTAAAAAATGGACAGATTATCCATAGCAGACTATCAAAATTGTCAAATCTCTTTGAAATAGCATTTTTTGTATTCATTCTCATTTTAATTCCAACTACTTTTTATGTGGCAGAATGTGACCTGTATTATTAATATTTCTGATTGTGAGATACACTGAGCTATAAGACCTAGCTATAAGTGAGCTATTTATTAGGTAGACCTGTACACCGGCTTATTAATGCTAATATTTTATCCGCCAATCATGTGGCAGCAACTAAATGCTAAAAGCATGAATGAAATGGGATGAAATTTGATCTAAGTGACTTTGACTGTGGAATGACTGTTGGTGCCAGACTGGGTGGTTTGAGTATCTCAGAAACAGCTAATCTCTGCACAACAGTCTCTAGAATTTGCAGAGAATGGTGCGAGAAACAAACAACATTCAGTGAACAGCATTTCTGCGGGCAAAAACGGGTTGTTAATAAGAGAGGTCAGAGAGGAAAGGCCGGACTGGTCGAAGGTGACATAAACACAACTAACCATGCATTACAACAGTGGTATGCAGAAGAGCACCTCTGATACACGCCTCAAACCTTTCAGTGGATAGGCTACAGCAAAAGACCAATAAGTAAAAAATAAGTCTAATAAATATCTTGTAAAGAGCTCACTGAGTGTGTATCAGATTCATTATGCCTGAATTGAAAGATGTATTGCAAGGCCAATGGCAGAGAAATAAGTTAGTTATCAGTCCAGTCCAACACTGCCCAGCCATTAGAGCTCTGATTTAGGGGATCCAAGATCATGGGAAATATTGGGCAGCATTGTAGCATCATGGTCATGAATGATTAAATGGACTGTATGTGAAAATGTAATCTGGTTATGTGACCCAGGAGAAGCATGCCTGCTAAATGCCAAAATGAAAAAATAAATTTAATCGAGATTGGTGCTGTGAAAATAACCTTCAGCTGTGTTATTGGATTCAAGTGTTTGGGGTGATTTTGAGTAAAGATGAGTGATTATTTTCTGTTTCAAGGCATTACATTGCTTCTGAAAATAGTAAAAATAAGTACTGCAATTCTGTGGTCTCAAGTGGCCTCATTAGACAAAGTATTTCTAATGGATTTTTGTATTTTATTCACATTTCACATTATTCACATGTTTATTTTCTTGCTACTTGGAAATTGCCATGGTGACCAGGCACTCAGTCTTCCATAATACAATTGAGAAGATATAACTTATAAATCAATATTGAAACAGCTTTAATATTGATTTAATATAGCCTCTAGGAATCCACATCATGGTTTGAATGTCCTTTGTGGTTTCTTTGTCCCAATATTTCTGGTGAGAATGCTGGTGAATCTACACTTGGCCTGACCAGACCCTCCAAATGTATGACAGTTGTCTGTGTCAAAAAACTCTGAACTCTTGTTTTCTCTGTTTTGCTAGCAGTAAACTAAGCTGGCTGCTAGACTGGGCTGATTACTCTATCACTAGCCCTAAAGGTGAAATGGAAGCTGTTTGTCCAGATGTAGAACAGAGACCAAATCTGCTAGCACATCCTTGAAGAAGGGTGGAATCTCCTCCCTGAATCTGCAAGAATGCTGTCCAGAAACCACTTCAACGGGCAAGATGGTTCTGGTATAATTCAGCATACGCAGGCCAAGAACAAATCTCTGACCCTGAACAGGGTCCAGAGCCCCAAGGGGGCCCAAGGCATCTGCAGCAAGGTCCAGAAGTTCCTCCATGGACCTGTGGAGCATTCTGCCCAGGAACCTCGCCTTTCCCCCCGAGCAATCAGGAGGGATGTTGGAAGAGACATCTCTGAGGCAGAGTTCCATTCCCCTCAGGTCCTGAATGGCCGGGGGTTCCCCTCGAATGCTCCTGGGGTGTCATGCGTTGGAGAGGTTGAGCTCAACAGAGAGGGTTACGTCAAGATCCCTTGCACCGTGCAAAACAATGGCCCCAGACTGAACAGCTCTGAACCTGGCGTCAATGGCTCTGCCTCTGCAGGCCACACAGAAAAGGGGGGCAGGGCTAGGACCGTGGTTGGGAGTCCCATCAGTGAAGAAGAGGACTCGGTTGAGTCCCCCACAGATAGTGTTGTTGGTGAGCCCAAGATGGAGGATGAGCCGGGGCTGAATGAGGTTGTGGTGGATGAGGAGGGTTCCAGCGCTCTCATCGAACACATCCTCAAGGAGTTGAGGGGGATCAACAAGATCCAGGAGGAGATCTCCGACCTACGGGAGTACCTGACCTCTGTCCGGGGCTCTGTGGAGGAGGTGTCCAGCTGTGTGGATGCCGTGTTGACGGAAATCGAGGGGATCCGTTCTGGGTCTGGGACAGAGTTTGGAGCCAAGGGTGCAGCGGGCTCTTTCCTCCCAAGTCAAGGCAACCCTCATGCACCCCCCAGGCAGATCATTAGCAGCTTGCTGTCAGAGTACCAGGCTTGCTTTGAGTGCGGGCTGGCAGGTGCAGCCTCCAGCAAAAGTGGCCAGTTCAGGAGAGCTGGGCCCACCCGCCAGTCTTCAAACGCAGTTGATCCGCTTCCCCCTGATACTTGCAAACCAGGTAATCGGGAATCCTCGGATCAGAGCTCAGACATAGCGCATGGCCTGGGGGTCAGGAAGCTCAGTTTCACCTACCTGGAGCGACAGGATGGGCAGGACTGCCCCAGCAACAGCTCCCTGTCCTCTGGCCACAGCTCTAAGTCCAACGAGTCGGACCTCCCGGGAGGCCCGGGCAGCAATGCCCGTGTCGAGGAGGGGGACAACTGGGAGGAGGGAGCTGGGATTCAGCGCAGCGTAAGCGGGGAGGCGGGCTGGAGTGAGGAGGATGGCGGATACTCCCGCCAGAACAGCGTGGAAGACAGGCATCGTTTCGGGGAGGCCTGGGAGCTGTACCAGGGCACTGAGACCAGTAGCATCGCTGGCCAATCCTCGCCAGAGAGCTCTGAGCACCTCACGCTTGACCGCCACTACAACTCCCCCTGCAGCTCGCTGGAGTGGCGATCCCCCCGGCACCAGCCACAAGGGTCAGCCATCGCAGGTGCCGGGCAGGCACCAAATTTAGGCCTTGGGTGCGACTACCCATCTGACTGTGCCTACTCCCGAAGCGGAAGCTACTACACAGCAATGGACGCCTACGGAGATGAAGGCGAGAGTCTGAGCCGCAACTCCACGGGCACTTTCACCGACTGCGAGGATGACTACTGCCAGAACGCCAACGCCTCCTGTGAGCGTTTTCCAGCAGGAGATGCCGCATCCATAGGGAGCACGGAGGGGGGGTGCGCAGATTCGAGGGGTATGAGGTGGGGTGAAGTCCCGCCAGGACGCGACAAGGGGAAAGGCAGGTTTCACCCTCCCACCTCGGAGTGTGTGGAGCAGCCTCTCATCGTAGGTTTCACCGTGAAGCGGATTGGGAGGGCGGTGCTCGACTTCAAGTCTGCCCTCTCGGGGGCGCTGAAGAAGCTGGAGGGTGCAGGCACTCAGTACCCAGGGGAGGAGGGCAGAGAGGCGGAGGTAATCTTCAGCACTCCCGGTAGAGGGCTGGTTGACCTGCCCAAAGCAGAAAGTCCACAGAAGGGACAGAAGGAGGTGGTGGAGGAGGAGCAGGAGGGGGAGAGGTGCAGCTTAAGCACCTCAGATCGCTGTCCTGATGATCCCCCTGAGGAGCTGGTTGCCACCCCCACCCACGACCCTAACACCGCCACCTGCATCGAGGCCTCTCTGAAGCCAGACACCCTTCCCGAGGAAACAGTGGCGGAAACATCGACCAGTGCCGATGGGGAAGAGCCCGCACCCTCCTGTGGGACGCCGTCCGAACCTCGTGGCTCGCCTGCCACCCCTCTGTCCCACTGCACCACTGCAGAGTCGATCTCTATGGAGGACCCTCCCGTTACCGCCACCGCCAACACTACCGCTGCGGCAGAGTCCCAGCCTGACCCAGAACGTGCCCTCGAGCCAGGCCCCGGGACACTGGCGGATCTTAGCCAGCGGGAGGCGTACCGCCAAAAATGCCTCAACAGCTTCCAGCAGATCCTGAAGGAGAAGCGGCAGACCCGCCGAAACCTGTCCAGGACAGCCATGTCCACCTTCTCTGAAGAGGACTTCAATCCAGGTAGAGCCCCCGCCTCACCCCAGTTATCTTTTAAAAAAACTCTGAAAGCCTTCCAAAATTTCCTGAAGTTCAGATAAACCTCAGTCTGTCAGAAACTCAGTGGAAGTTTAGCTTTTGCGGAGGCTGTCTTCCCTTTGAAGTCTACCCTCGTTTTTGTGCTTGAGTTAGGATTTGCTGAGCTATGAGATCTGTTTCAGATTACAAAGATACTTTCATACATTCTCTCTTTTTTTGTCATATGGAGGAAGAAAGATCTTTAAAAGTTCAAATTCACTTCAATGTGCATAGGGACTTTGTTAAACTCACAACTACATTTAAACTAACAGTTTAAATGTTTATTTTATTTTGCACATTGATCACTTAATCACAGTCCATTTGCTTGTGGACGTTAAGATATCTTTGATATAACTGTGTATCCCAAGAAAGCTACAGTACATCATTCATCATAAATTTTACTTAGTGTTTCATTGGGCCCTAATGAGATCATGGCAGACATTATAATGAGTGTGTGAGAAAGTCAGTGAAAGGTTGAGAATAATTTTGGAAAAAAATCTGTAAGTGTTGAATAGAAAACAAATAATGAGACTGGATACTTAAATATTCAGGACCCTGCTATTGATTTCCGATTATCCTGTCATTTTGTTTTATGTCCCTTTCGTCCTTATTTAGTAACTGAATTGACAAGCCGAGTATATTTGTCATTTCCCATGAGTTAAAGTGTAATTTTTGTCTTGCTTTTCTTTCTCTTTTTTTCTTGCAGAGGGAAGCAGAGATGAAGACCAGGTTCCTCTCTTTTACTTTCTGCTGCATTTTCAAAAACATAATGCATAATGGCATGATGCTATGACAGTTTTATTAATCAGTTTGTTTTTTTTTTTTTGTTTTTTTACACCAAACCACGCTTTCAACCTGCATGGGTGAATCTGCTGCAAGGATTTTTATTTTAATTTTAAAGATGACCTTTGTATTCACTTGAAAAACATAGGGAGGACGATTTTGAGATTTGGTGAATTGGAAGGGGGGCTGCGGGGGGCGATGTCCGAACAAGAAAGAGCCAGCATCCGTTTCTGAGTCAGGGTGTGTTTATCGGATAGCACTGTGGCTGGTTTCAGAGCTTAAACAAGGATAAAAATCCCCGGAGGGAGTCAGCTATTCTGCTGTGATCATAATCGCAGTATCTCTGCAGTTCCATTTATCCTGATCATAGCAGGAGCGGGAGGAAGTAGAGGAGGGGGTTTGGCACTGATGAGGTACTTTACCTCCAAGGAAAAAAGGATAAAAGAAATCTTCTTTTCTTTAGTTACCCTGGTTTCCAGCAAAGCGGGAGATTTGCGGCAAGCTACTCCTGATGTGATGTTGAACTGTGTGTGCGTGCACGCAC
Organism: Conger conger; assembly: GCF_963514075.1. Taxonomy (NCBI): domain Eukaryota; kingdom Metazoa; phylum Chordata; class Actinopteri; order Anguilliformes; family Congridae; genus Conger; species Conger conger. The sequence continues at coordinate 16,330,769 of NC_083770.1, read as the reverse complement.
TGTGGATGTGTGTGTAGGCTCTTGCTGGCAGGTATCCATCTAAGTTTATTGAGTCACCCAGTCCAACGTGAATCCAGATATATTTGGCTTGCAATATATTCATGCACAGTAGACCATTTTCACCAGGCCACAATGATCTTGTCATTTCTCACTGATGTGGCAAGGTGAAAATGGCTGATTTAAAATGATTTTTTTTAAAGAAACTGATTGCTATCAAATGCACTTTTAATCTGACTGTAATGGTTAATGGTATTTTAATTGGAGGTTTCATTGAGGAAGTGAACACTACTCTGGGGTAGGGATAGACCTATGTCCTTACAGGTTGTGTTTCAGCTGGACTCCTGAGAGTATGACTAATGCCAGACAGGACAGGTTGTTGCAAGTCCAGCCAGATTACACATCTGTGACGACTCGCACCTCAGCCTGCCTGCCATCACCTCTTCCTTCACATTTTCTGCCTGGTAACACGGCCAATTTTGCCCACCAATGGCATCCAATGAAAGAGCTTGGAACATTCGTACGAATCATAAAAATTGCCTTTTGATGCCGTACCCACTTTGTGTTTGCGTCAGCGGTTTGACATTTTGTACATCAGCAAATTGGCTTAATTGGGTTTTCTTTCATGCTTTTTTTGCTGCTGATTTGTGACCCCCTTCATCTCCTTATTGTACCCTGCTGTGATTTCATTTAAAGTGTTATTTTGCCGCAGTGGCTCACTACTGTTCGTCCACTGTAATTGGCGTGTCGTGTGGGTAAATTTAAGTGTCTGACAACATGGGAAAAATAAGGGCTATGTCTCTCTGTGCAGTCTGTTCGGTTTACAGTGGCAGCCATTTTGGCTCTCCCATCATGTGTGTGTTCTGATTGAGAGGCATGCTTTACCAGTGAAACTCCACCAACCAACACATCCCTCTCTCTACATATTTGTCCTCTCTCCTGTGTCACTCTTTCTTGGTTGTCCTTCTACTCTTTTTAAAATCTGTGCTTTACCTTTTTCACCGCAGGGCCGGGACAGTGATGGCGACCCCAGCAAACACCCGTGGGTCAAGCAGGGGTGAGTTTTTTGGCATGCCCACAGCTCACAGCTGATTCTGCATATGCTTCGCTGCTGTCAGAATCTTTTGCTTCCCGTGTACGATGTCACCATGGTAACATTAGAAACACACAGTAAAATGTGTTAATTCGGCTCTAGGAGAGTAGATATCCAAAAGGCATTCTGATGTACTCTATCAGATTAAAATGTAGTCTATCTATAATACCCAAATTTTACTTTGTCCGGACACCTGTTGTCATGGACATACAGGCCAAGTTTCATTTTAAGCTTCATACTTCATTGACATGCTTCATCGACTTATCATTGGATTGTTTTATAAACCAACCGACTCTTTGCCTTTAAATGAAATAAATATGCAACCCAAGTTGGCTGTTTCTGTTTCAATATGTTATCAGCATTAGGTTAGCTCCACCTCTAACTGTGACCAAAGCCAAAACAGTGATTGTGGTGATCGGGGAGAATTAGATGGTATTATGTTAAGAGGCATAGTTTCCGTATAGTCTGTATGGGGTGAATGGGCTGTTCCTACACTGACCTGCCGGGTCTCTGTCTGTGTGTCCTACAGTGGAGGTGGCCTTTTCGGCATCGACAGCATGCCTGACCTCCGTAAGCGGAAGCCTATCCCACTGGTCAGCGAGTTGGTGAGTCTAAGCCCCTGCCCCCAAAATGCCCTCTACCACAGTCGAAGGGAAGAGAGATTGTCGACAGTTGAGATTCCCAAGTAAATCTCCATTATATATGCTCTTGATATGAGTATCTTTTTGTGGATTCAAATTCAGAAACGCTTTTCCTTATATACTATATCTTTGTATCTGTGATTGTTTCGCATACACTGCTACTACCGAGAGCTTTAGACTGTAAGCTGTGTCCTGTTTGTCTTTACAATCAAGCTTCTCTGAAAGTAACCCTTTGTAATTGTCTTTCCTCTCTCTCTCTCCCATGCTCAGGCGATGGTAAGTGCACCTGCTCCTGCCCCTCCCTCACCCCACACAAACCTCAGTTCCTCAGCTTGGTTTCTCGCCATCTCTTTTCTTATCGGTTTTTGTTTGTTAACAACACAAATTTAAGGCTTTTGTTTATTTGTAAGTATAAGCTCAGGAAAAGTGTTGATTGACTTCAGGCCTGCGTTTCCAATGTGGTTGTGTTTGAGGATGAAAAACAGTGAAATTATTACGGAGGCAGTTGAGGTGTAGTGGGAAACCATTTCAGACAAACTGTCATGGAGAAAAGGAGACTGGATTCATGCATTTGGCCCTGCCCACTCCATGCAAGTAATGATTTTCCATTGGTGGAGCATGCTCTATTTGAGCAAAGTCAAACATATATTCTAATAGAAATAAGCCTTCTGTTATTAACTTAGACTTAATAAACACAAGCCTTCAATTTTTTTCAGCTTTAACACTGAGGTTCAGCAAGTTCATTTTTGACAGTCCTGTTATTGCCAAACTGAGTGTGGTTTAGATTTGAAGCATACTTCGAGCACATTCCAAAATGTTAAAGCTTACTTTTTATAGAGCATTGACATCTCTGACTAAAACCCTGACATAAACTTTTCAAGTATTTTGATGAAACGGAGCATGCATTGTTTTTCGCTCTGCGGGGGAGTCCTCTGTTTTGAATTGTGGGTGAAATGGTGATTAAAACTGGGTATTCTAAAGGTATTTCACTTCTTGTGCTCCAGTAGGGTTTTATTTTTTAGTGTTTTTGTGTGGAGGGCTCATTGTAAGCCCTGAAACTGTGCGCATACGGTAAAAACCCACACGCTTTGCTGGAGGAGCGGAGTCACTGCTCACACAGTCACCATCGCGAGCTCACGTGTCACCTTCGATGGGGACCTCACGTTTCGCCTGCCTACCTCAGCAGGAAAGCTCCCTAACTATGTCTCAATGCCACAGCTCTGCTGAACGCAGCTGGAGCTGTTCCTCAGAGTACTTCCCATCTCTCACCAAGCAAGAATGGCACAGACACCCAGCAATCAATATCCTTTCTATCGGGGTTTGTCTTGAAGCTGTTTTGTCGAGGAATAATTCAGTTGAGAATAATTCAGGCTTGGTCAGGCTTTATTACATGATCATGGAGAGAAGTACTAGCACTTGGTAAGGTTTTGCATAGTTCTCTGTTAAGTTTTCACCCATCTTTATACCTAGACGAACACAGATAAGAAGAAGAAAAAACACAGGACTCCTGCCATATATTGTGAAAGGGGTCAGTGAGAGCAATTCCTCTACATGTATGGCACACAAACTCCTTGAAATTATGAAGCTGGGCATATTTATTGTTGCCCTTCCTACCTACAGTATCTCTGTCTGTGCATTTACCTCTCTGCTAACAGTTTATTTTATTTGGAGCATCTTGAAAAATTATCCGATCCTCTTGTTCGACATAATGCATAATTTATTTCATTTTAATTTCCCTCTGTGGTTATTTGAATAATGTATTAATATGTTTTTATGCAGAACACAGGTTCTCTTGTTATTTATGAATTACTACAGAGCAAAATTCTGCCCTTTGAGTCTCTCCCAGCTTGTCTCCAGAGGGTCTTTTAAGACCAATAGTCTGTTTATCCAAAAAAAGTACATTCTCATTGCGACCGTCTGTTACAGTCTGCCCTCATTTTCTCAATTGGTTTACTCATCTCTCAGATCTACTGCACAGTAACAGGCTGCGTAGCATCACCGGGAATCACATTCATTTAGCCAGTCTTATCCAGCACGGCTGCAATGCTAGATAACATCCTGATTAGTTATATACAGTGTACAGCAGTGATACAGCCCAGAATGGCACCACCATTAAGCTAGTGGGAGTGCACCTGTGAGCTAGTTAAAGCTGTAGTTTTCAGGTAAACCTATGCCAACCCATGAATATTATGTATAACAAAAATGGTCCTCCCACTGCCATAACAGTTGTATGGGCTGGCTAAGTCAAGTTCCTCTCAGCAGTTGCACACAAATTCCCCTCCACATTACTCCACTGTGCTCAGGGGTGGGGAAGTTATGCTGAACCAGATTGGGTTGTTTGGGGATGTGGTTCAGGATGTGAAGGTTGGAGGGGGCTAACCTTCCTCCCCTCTGTTTGGTGCAGTCATTGGTTCAGTCCAGGAAGGCGGGGATCAGCTCGGCTATGGCCACACGGACCTCCCTGAAGGACGAAGAACTGGTGAGTGTCCTGGAGGATGGCTCTCAGTCCCCCCCCCATCTCACCTCCTGCACCCGACCCCTGGTCCCCACCAACCCAACCCCAACCATGTTCCTCACCAACCTGCCCCCAGCCCTGTTTCCAACCCACCCTTTCCCCACCCACTTAACTTCACACTGGAGCTATATTCATGGAGCACTGTGTGAGAGCACTGGCCTTGGGTCAGGTTTTCCCTGTGCAGATCCTTATCTTACTCCCAGTGAGCAAAAAGGCAAACTGATTGTAGATCAGTGCTCTTATTCAGACTCAGACACCCCCCCTCCCTGTGATCCTGTGATCCTGCGGTGTATAAATAGGACCTGAGGCCCAGCTGAGCCCAGGCTATGGAGCTCTTACCCAGGCCTCTCTGTGGTGTAGAGGTCGATTACAGGCCGTCTGAGAGCCACTCCAACACCTCTGCGTGCCTGTGACTTATGCTGATGAGTCACGGCCAGGTTTCTCAGTACTATTCACACGCACGTACACATACATACACAAACACACATACACATGGACATACACATGGACATACACGCATTCACACACATACGCACACAAACACACATACACATTTGCACACACGCATGCACGCACCGACACGTGCACACATTCATACACACGCACCCACACACACACACACACATACACACACACACACACACACACACACAGCTGTAGCTTTCTGCCCTAACGCACACACACACACACACACACACACACACTCACACACACACACACACACACACACACACACACACACACACTGCCCTAATGCACATACACACACACACTGCCCTAACGCACACACACACACACACACACACACTGCCCTAACGCACACACACACACACACACACACACACAAACACTGCCCTAACGCACGCTGTCCTCCCCCTCCTGCAGAAGACCCACGTGTATAAGAAGACCCTGCAGGCGCTGATCTACCCCATCTCCTGCACCACGCCCCACGCCTTTGAGGTGTGGACGGCCACCACGCCCACCTACTGCTACGAGTGCGAGGGGCTGCTCTGGGGCATCGCCCGCCAGGGCATGAGGTGCTCCGAGTGCGGGGTCAAATGTCACGAGAAGTGCCAGGAGCTGCTCAACGCCGACTGCCTGCAGAGTGAGTTCACTTTATAGATCAATCAATCATCAATAAATGTGTCACCTTGGAACTCTGTTTTTATCCAGCTCATGGGGGGATTTTCACAAAGCAGGATTACTGAGTTAGCAAGATAACTGTAAAACCCAGAACAGCTCTTTACTTCAGTCTTTATGTTCCAGTTTTGGGCGCACTCGAGATTTTTAATCCTGAGCAATGAAATTCCCCCCGGTCTCACTGAATTCCTGCCTCCTGGGCCCTGTTTCATGAAGCAGGATTACTGAGTTAGCAGTATCATCCTGCTTCATGAAACACTTCCCTTATTGAGGCATCATGAATCCTCAATGTGTGGTATGCCATTGCACACCACATTACTTCCCTGTGACTCCCCCCAACCTGGACCAATCATAGGCTTTTGCTTTGGTCTGTAAAGTCTTCTAATTGGCTCAGACTAGTCAGAGACTGACAGCATGTGGTAGCTCCATGCTTCATGGAGCCTACAGCTTTCCCATCACTCAGACAAACTGAGCAGCTTGCATCCACAGTGTCTCCTCTATTAGGAGATATTATATTTACTGCAGCTTTCCACTGTGAGATGTTGTTGTGATTAGGGAAAAGAGAGTTTGGATATGGTACATTTCTCCCTCTTTCTCTTTCTCAGTAGAGTAAATGATCCCAGAAATCATCCACCCACCTAGCCCCATGCACTATGTACAGGCATTTAAAGCTGTTTAAGCCACATCATCATTATTTTGGTAGCAAGAGGTCATAAAAGATTGTTATTCTGCAGCGGATTTCTCACATTATAAAGTATAAAGGGCTCTTGGGTTCATGTAGAGTGAAATGTGTGCGCATCAATTATAGATGCCCTGTTGCTTTTGTGGTGCTGTTGGAATAGAAGCAACATTGAGCTCTTGAATAAATAAGACGTTGGACAGAGCAGTTTATTATATATAACTTTTTTTCCTAATATTTGTATCCAAAAGAAGTGAGTTATTCATCAAATCACTTCCAGGTGGTGGAGCATACAGTAGCTGTACTGCTATTATACTTTACTCTGTTTAAGCATTTGTTATGTATTTATTATTAAACATTCCCTTCGTCTTAAATAATATAGTCAAGCCAAATTAGTTTCTATTCTCGGAAAATTAGCCATGGAGTCAACATGAGGGATCGTATTCAGTGGATCAGGGCAGGCTTTTGGAAATGGAAGTGAATTAGTTTAAATTAAAAATTAAACCTAACCCCCTACACCCCCCCCCCCCCCCCCCCCCCGGCCCCACACACGCACACACACACACACTCACACACGTTCCTTCACATACACGCGCACATATATTCGCACACAAAAACACACACTATTTCTAGCTATGTTTACCATGTGTACTAGACTTCATGTTCATGGCTGGAGGCAACTGATTCTTTGTGTGTATTGTACCTTTTCCAGCCTGTTCAGTAGTTGCTCTCGTGACCTTGGGTATGTACATATTGTATGTGTGAGGTAAGTAATGTAATGTAATGTTTTCTTTCTCTAGGGGCGGCGGAGAAGAGCTCAAAGACAGGAGCTGAGGACCGCACGCAGAACATCATCATGGCCATGAAGGACCGCATGAAGATCCGTGAGCGGAACAAGCCCGAGATCTTCGAGGTCATCCGCGACGTCTTTGCCGTCTCCAAGCTCACCCACGCCCAGCAGATGAAGACCATCAAGCAGAGCGTGCTGGATGGCACCTCTAAGTGGTCCGCCAAGATCACCATCACAGGTACACAGCCTCACAGGGACCAATCACATGCAGATGTTCAACTCACAGGAACCAATCGGATGCTGATATTCAGCTCACAGGAACCCATCACGTGCTGGCATTCAGCTCACAGGAACCAATCACCTCCTGGAATTCACTATCAGGAACCAATCACATGTAGATATTCAACCGGCATGAACCAATCACATACTGCTATTCAACTCACAGGAACCAATCACATTCTGATATTCAGCTCACAGGAACCAATCACATTCTGATGTTCAACCTTTGTGTATTCAGTCTAGTATAATTTGCCCATTCCTTAGTCTTATTTCAGGAACTTTTTTTTATGCTGTAGCCTTTAAGGCACATTTTAGATAACGTTTCCTGCATCAACAACATTTCAAAGGTATTATTGTTGCAAAGCTTGCTTTGTTCTATATGGCATCTGATAATATGAGTCAGCCATGCAAGAACTGTACCAGTCATCTTTGGTTGCTTAGAGCTTGGGCTTGTTGACATGTGCTTTTGAATTTTGTTCTCTCTACTTTTCTCTTCCTCTCTCTTTATCACACCTCTTTCTACTTTTCCCTCTCTGACTCTGCTCTTTTCCTCTCCTGTTCGTGTTCTTCCTTCTCTTTATTTTTTCTGCCTCTGTTTCTTTACCTGTCTCCTTGTTGTTTTCTTTCTCCCTCTCGCTCTCTCTCATATTTCAATTCGTTTTATTGGCACGACTACAGATAAACCATACATTTATTTAGCCAAAAAACGCTGAGAAAACAGATATAAAAAGTAGCAAGAAAATTATTTTTGCTTGAATGATAAATCTACCCGTGGCCATGGGACATGAATGAAAATTTTTTGGTTTTATTTTATTTTCTATATTGGTCACTAAATTCTTTCCACTCTCACTTTCTCCCTGTCTGCCTGCCCGTTTGTCTGTCTGTGTCCGTCTCTCTGTCTCTCTGTCTCCGTCTGCTGGTTCATCGAATCACAGTGCTGTGTGCCCAGGGACTGCAGGCTAAAGATAAGACGGGTTCCAGCGACCCCTACGTTACAGTTCAGGTGGGGAAGACCAAGAAAAGGACCAAGACCATCTACGGTAACCTGAACCCTGTCTGGGAGGAGAAGTTCCACTTGTGAGTCTGTCTTTCCTTTTTCTATTTCAGGGTAAAAACAATGTCTGCTTGATTATCTTGTGATAAAAAGGATGTTGTCCGCACCTCCACGTTTTTTGTTTGTGTGTGTAGACTGTTCTAATGTTTGGATCAGCCCCATAGTCTGGCTGATCTGTTAAGGCTCTGTTCCAGTGTGTAGATGGAGCCCATGGTCTGGATAAGGCACTGTTCTAGAGTGTGAATAGTCCCCATAGTGTTTGATATATTAAGGCACAGTTCTAGGCACTGTGCTTGGATGGGCCCCATGGTTGGGTATCCAATCCTGACTGTCCTAGTGGCATTTTCTTAGGCTTATGAAAATTGCTTATGAAAAAATCTGCATTGAATAGGTCCAGTAAGATACTGTTTTTCCATTGGCAAAGCTCCTGGGAGCTTCCCACCCCCCGTCTGGAGTGCATAGGCTATGTCTAGATGAATTCCAGCTTTTATCTAAATGTCTCCATGCCGACAGCATTCCCAGGGAACGTCTCCAAATGTCAGGCAAGAATAAATAAGGGGTTGAACTGTATGGAGGAACGCTGAAGAGCCACTGTGCTGTCCTTTCTCCAAATGCTATTAGCTTCAGGATTTGTGGGTTATTTCTTGTGAAAAGCAGCTATTTCTGAGCACGAACTTACTTAGCAGGAACATCATGTGAAATGTTTCAAATCCGTGGCACCAATTTTTCATATAAACAAACACCACCCTCTTAGGTAACTAATAATAGTAATACATTTTATTTATAGAGCGCTTTTCAAGGTACTCAAAGATGCTTTACATAAAAGTGATACAATGATTAAAATACAATAATAAAATGTGTAAAAACAAATACTGAAAGCAATAAAAATACAATATTAAACTGTGAAATGTATAGTTAAGAAATATTGGTTACATGAGTTTGTTGGCATTTTCTAATATGTGTAATGCACTGGGGTATAATAGGAAGGTATAAGGTAAATTTGTGATGGTGGTAAAGCTGTATCAATATTTTCCCTTTCATAACAAGCAGTAATCGCCCTCATATCAGGAGCAGTAATATGACTGTAAATCTCTGCTCTGAGACTCTGGCTTTAGCCTTGCTCCGTCCCTAGGCAGGGGGGTGGGGTAGGAAAAGGGGGGTTCAAGCTTGAGGGCCTGGTGGTCGTAGTGGGGAGTATAGTCGTATACCTGAAACCAGGCACTACACCTGCTCAGACTAACAGACTAATACATGCAGATGTGGTGACTCCATGGTCTCTCGTTCTCCTCTGGCAGTGAGTGCCACAACTCCTCCGACCGCATCAAACTGCGCGTGTGGGACGAGGACGACGACATCAAGTCGCGGGTGAAGCAGCGGCTGAAGCGCGAGTCTGACGACTTCCTGGGCCAGAGCATCATCGAGGTCCGCACGCTCAGCGGGGAGATGGACGTCTGGTACAACCTCGGTCAGTGACCGCGCCGTCTGCACGTCTGTACTGTGTGTGTGTGTGTGTGTGTGTGTGTATGTGTGTGTGTGTGTGGTGTGTGTATGTGTGTGTGGTGTGTGTGTGTGTGTTTGACCTCTTGCTTAGTTAAGCCATTAGTCACATGGTGTAATGCTTTTCTATCACTTCAATAAAAGTGCACAACTTGTGGTTTAAGAGAGTTAATTCAGTAGCTAAATCATTTGCAGCGGGGGAATAAAAAAGAAGCACTGGCAAATGTACTGACAATGGCGTCAAACTCAATGTCCTGGAGTGTTGGGGTGTCTATGGTTTCCACTGATTGGCTGGTTTAGACCATAAATCATATTGAATTAATTGAATCATATAAGTCATAAAGCACCCCCTTTTTTGTGGATTTTTTTTGTGGTTTTTTGCACAGACATTAGCATGAGGGCTTTCACTATGCAAGGTGCAAGGCAAGGGTCTGGCCACAGTCCAGCCCTCTCTGTCCTGCAGGTCACTGGGCTAGCTGTTACCATGACAACAGGGGGGAGGGGGTCCCAGGGTCATTGATCTCACGTACATAGCTGGCTATGGTGAGTCCCAATATTTAAAAAAATTCATCATGCTTTCCCCCTCTCATCACCTCCCCCCATACTCCCATATTGGAGGAGGAGACTGGCAGAGGAAAGGAGGATACATGTTTTTAGTATTGGGACGCACCTCTAGTGTTGCGTCTACCCCCTGCTGAGGTCAATTCTGAACAGAGCAGGAGTGAAGAGTCCAGTTATTATTCTGGAGCGTGGAACCAAATGGGAGATGAATAACATCTAGGGAAATTGGGGAAATAGGGGAAAAAATTGTAACGTCTTCAGAGTTTCACACAAGTGACTGACATTAATCTCAATGCTCAGGAGATGGATGGATTGGAGACGTGCCTGCGTGAAAGAAGATGCGATATGAAAGGAGAGTGAATGAAGACTGAGATTCAGCAAGCCTGTGAGCCCTGGCAGCTCTGTAGCCCCGGGAAACAGAGCTGGCTGCGAGCTTTTCAAAGTGCCAGATGTAGCTATTTTAGTGACAGATCCATCGCTGTTTATGTTAACCTTACCCAACCTTTGTTCAAAGCCAGAGTGCCTTTTGTGATGATTCAAACGGAGTGAAACCCCACAAGAGAAACTCATCCTGCCTAATATATACTTCAGTTCAGCATTCTGAAAGAGCGTTGATATGCAGTGGGGATCCATAAATTTAGGACCCTTTTGACTGAGATTGAATCTAGATTGTGAAAGTGTAGTTTGGAAGGTTAATTTAAATATCACACACAGGCTAGCCCTCTTTTAGCCCTTTCACTCTAATGCCCTATACGGTTTAGAGCAGGGGAGTCTGGTCTTATCAAGTCTTATCTGAAAAGGGCTGGTGTGGGTGCAGGTTTTTTGTTTTAACCCAGCACTTAGACAGCTGTTTCTACTTATCAAGGTCCTGATTGAGGACCGTGATGAGTTCATTAGTTGAATCAGGTATCAATCACCGGTCCTTTTAGGATAAGATGGGCCTTGCCTGATTTAGAGCCGTTCGCTGGAGTGTGTGACGTTCGCAGCTGTAATGACATGGAGATGGCTTTGCTTTATCTCTCCTAATTATTTTGTCTCCCTCTATCCCTCTTTCACTCTATCATCCGAGCATCCTCTCCTAATCTTCTCCTACCTCTTCACCTTTCTTTCCCTCCCTCTCACCCCTCCTGACCCCTATTTTATTTCCTTCACCCCTCTTCTCTCAGTATGTTTGGTCTTTCTCCTCTTCTCTTGACATGTTCTCTCTCTCTTTCTCTCTCACTCTATTCCACCCATCCTCCCTGTATACAGCTGTTAATAGATAGTCTGTGGCTGTGCTGGCCTTCCACACTGTCTGCACAGTGTTTAACTGGACCATGATACCACTTTCATCTTCACTCAACCCGTCTCTCTCTCTTTCTCTCACACTCTCTCTCTCTCACACACACACACTTACCAGCTCCCCTCTTCTCTCTGTCACTCTTTCCCCTTTTTCCTTTTCTGTTATTCACTGTCATCTTTAATGCACATTATACATATCACTTCAGTTGAAATGTATGAATGCCTTTTTTGAAAATGTATCTCATAACGGACGAATCCTGGTGGAATTTTACTAATCCAGGCGCTCAGGGTTTCATTAGTTTCCCAAAGCCTTCCTTTGATCTCCTTTGACATTTGAATGTGATTGGACTGCTGGGTTCTTTCAAATTTCGCTCCTTTGGAACTTAATCGCAGTCCAGGAATTTAAATGTGGTCTCGTCTAAAGAGACCTGTCAAACCTTTCACGTCTTACTTTTGGTGGTGCGGTTATGACTTGTGGCTGTAAAGAGGTTAGCACTGAAGATACATAATCTGTCACTACTGAACAATAAACACATTCAGCCAGAGCTACTCTATTTATTTGGCACGATGGCATACTCTACTGCTCTCCATTTTTTGCTCCCCTTACCAAGTGACTGGGAAACTGGGAAAAATTTGCTTTTGAATGCATTGGAGTAAAATATCTGTAGTTTTACCTACCTCAATAAATGGAGAAGACACGACTCTTCTCTCTTTCTCTCTCTCCCCCTCTCTCTCACTCTCCTGTTCCCCTCCTCCCTCCCTTATTATGACACAGTTCTAGGCTGACAGGTACAGATTATTGTAATAATGTGGTTGTCGGGGTAATGGCCGGGGAGGAATGGATGTCTCGCCTGCTAAAAACGATTCTGTCAGATGGGTGTCTGGAGTCCAGGGGCGGAAAAATAATATTATTTAAAACATTGTTTCAGTAGCGAGCCACGGCGTGTATTTTTGGCTTCGTGTCAGAACGCCGTTGGTAACGAGGGGGTGTTTGGCGTGACGTGATCTCTTGCCCTCTCACAGAGAAACGGACGGACAAATCGGCCGTCTCTGGTGCCATACGGCTGCAGATCAGCGTGGAGATCAAGGGGGAGGAGAAGGTGGCACCCTATCACGTTCAGTACACCTGTCTGCACGAGGTGAGCTGCCCCGCCCTGCCCCACACCTGCACACACTCCGTCTGTATAACTACACACCTGTCCATTACACCTGTCTGTTCATCTACACACACCTGTCACAGCTCTGTCTGTATAACTGCACACCTGTCTGTTTATACCTGTCTGTACCTGCACACGCTCAGTGACACTTCTCCCCACACCTGTCAGAGATTCGTCTGTATAACTGCACACCTGTTTATTTAGGTGACTTTCCTTCCTGAGGTTATGCGCTTTTAATTTGGTGACTGTCCTTCACAAGGTTATGCACCTTTAATTTGTGAACTGTCCTTCATAAAGTTACATGGAAAAGACTCCTCTGTGGCATTAGGTTCCTCCTGCTGCTCTCTCTGGCATTTTCTTCTTCGTCTCCATTACCCTCACGGCCTTACCTAACAGCTGACATTGTCCCGCTTACATAGCCGTTGCTAAGTTACCTATTGTGACGTCAGCTGAGTATTTTAAGCCACAGTCTCGCAAATTATGAAGCAAGAAGTACAGTGCCTGTGTCACCCTGCAAAGCTGGTTATGGACTGTAAATCCACTGCCTAGCCTGCTATAGTGTCAAGCCTCTCAATATAACTTGTTTCATAGGTGTTTGCTTTGCCAAAGCATGAAATTCTATTAGTATTGCAATTCATTTGTATAATGAATACTATGTACAATATGTGTCCTGTACATGTTTTAAGTATGCTTACTATAAGAACAAATGTAATGGTAAAGTGAAAATTTACATTTTGATAAGAATTATAGGTTGTGGTCTGTTGGGTGGCTCATCCTATTAAGGTACTGTTTCAATGCATGAATGTGCCTCGTGGTCTGGTACACAGTAAGATATCCAGTGTTACCTCAAGTCGAGCAGAGTACATACAGTGTGAGTCCAACAGGGACTGCATGTAACCTGTAAGATTTGATTTAACACTAAACATTTCACCGATCCTCAATGGGACTGACTCAATAGTGACCCCCACTGGTCAATCTCAGAACCGCATCTGCGCCTGGTGGGCCGCGCATGAAGAGTGCTCTGACTCAGGCCTCTGCGAGCCTGACTCAGTAACTGCTGCGTGATAAGAAACCCCAGTGATATCTCCTGCTTCGGATGATAGCGCAAGCTTGTCTATACTCTCCTCAATCGATAGCAGGTTGCGGCGATAAGCACTGGTGGCGGCGAACGGCATTGAAGCGTGGAAGAGTCGCTTTACTACAAACACTAACGTTTCATTAGCCTGTGTTTTGCCGCCTCATTGCTCCCACACCTCCACCACACCATAACAGCCAGCTGATGACTCAGCTCCCTCTCCCTCTCTCCCCAGAACATCTTCCACCACTCCACGGACGTGGAAGGCCAGGGTGCGGTCAAGATCCCAGACGCCCGCGGGGACGACGCCTGGAAGGTGTACTTTGAGGAGGTGGCGCAGGAGATTGTGGACGAGTTTGCAATGCGTTATGGGATAGAGTCGATCTACCAGGCCATGACGTGAGTCCACAACCTCAAATTCCATGCGCATCAGTATTTTCATGACTTGATGCAGTCTTTATCCCCTCAATTAAATGTCATTTTCATGATGGACTAGGATGTCCAATGATCTCCAAAATTAACTTGCAAATCTGATTTTTTTTTTTTTCCACATACATTCAGTGAGCACTTTATTAGGTACATCATTTTTTAGTCTTAAGTTTTCTGCTGCTACTTAGAGGTTTCACTCATTCAGAGATACTCTTCTGCATACCACTGTTGTAATGCATGGCTATTTACATTACTGTCACCTTCCTGTCTGCTTTGACCAGTCTGGCGCTTCTCTGACCTCTCTCATTAACAAGGTGTTTCTGCCCGTAGAACTGCGGCTCACTTGATGTTTTTAGTTTTTAGTTAGTCTTTCTGTCTCTGCAAACTGTAGAGACTGTTGTGTGTGAAAATTCCAGGAGATCAGCAGTTTCGGCGATACTCAAACCGCCCTGCCATCAGCCACCAACAATCATTCCACTGTCAAAGTCACTTAGATCACATTTATTCCCCATTCTGACATTTGGTCTGAAAAACAGCTGACCCTCTTGACCACATCTGCATGCTTCTATGCATTTAGGTGCTGCCACATGATTGGCTGATTAAATATTTGCATTAACTGGTGTACGGCTCTACCTAATAAAGTGCTCACTGAGTGTATATTTATTTGAAATTGCATTACAGACCTTTGTCTCTCCCTTTCCATATTTATTTATCTACATGTTTTTCCTGTCTAAATATCTACCAGTGTATTTATCGTATGTTATTCCTAAATTAGTAATTGTGATTGGCCACCAAGATAATGATATATGACATAATGTATTCCACACGGTATATAGCCCGGACGGCTGTTTTTGGTAATTGTTAAGTGCACACAGCGTAACCATATTCCCAGATGAGTCTGGCTGACTGGAATTGCCAGTCCGAGCGCTCATTGCCCTTTTCCTTGGAGAGGCGACGATCAAACAGTCTGTGAGCTGGAGCGACAGCGTGTCAGACTGCACAGTCGTCCCCTGTCAAAGCGAAAACCTCCAACAAACATCCAAATTTCAGAGAACTGACACCCTTTTCAATTTCGGTCTCCAAATATGATGGGGGAAATTAAACTTCAATTATCTCGTCTCTGGATATCTGTGTACGGCGATGCTAACCTTTCAAGGCTGCAGTCTGATCCAGCTATTTATTTTATTTATTTTATCACTTTAGATAAATGCTCTTTTTTCCACATCTCCCAAATGTTGCCCTTGTTGCTCTGTGGGTGGGGTTTCAAATATAGTAATATTTCAAAAAGCAGACTATTGATATCCGGGTTTGTGTGAACTGCTATTTTAACGGGGACGTTTCCAACCTGTTTCCGCAGACATTTCGCCTGCCTCTCCTCCAAGTACATGCTGTCCGGGATCCCCGCCGTTATGAGCACACTGTTGGCCAACATCAACGCCTTCTACGCCCACACCACTGCCTCCACCAATGTGTCTGCCAGCGACCGCTTCGCCGCCTCCAACTTTGGAGTAGGTCCTGTTCATGAAATTCAGTGGTTTGGGGACTGCATGCGGCGTCCTACCTTTACAAAATGCATTCAAGGCCCCCTCGCACACCTGTTTTTTACTGTGGTAATACAGTTTACTGCCATTTAACAAGACTTATTTCACCACAAACATTCATGAAAAGAAAACCTTGATAGTGAAGAAGAAACCTGCATCTTCACTCTGGCCTTTAATTGTGGCTAACCATCAGTGATAATTTGTGGCTGTTTTCATCCGTGTAATGAATTTTGATAAATTTTAATACCTTACTAACCTCAAGACAAGAGTAATTCCTCAGGAGACCATCAGTAATCTGTATCTGGATTTGCCCATCGCAGTAAATTTCCCTCTGGGTTTGTGTGCATACAGGCATTTATTTGGATACCTTCATTATTTTGTTTACATCTGATGCCTTCGCAGCTCATCTTTATCAAACGTGTTTGCGCGGCATGTGTGGGAATTTGCGTAGGCTTTCAGCCTAAATTCCCATGGTGCAGTGCACCTGGTAACAGCAGACAGCCGACTGCACATCGCAGTTACCAAGTAACAATGATAAAAGTGCAACAGCGCAGAGAGAGTGGCACCATTATGGAAATAATAGTACAGGCTATAGGGCTGGCTGCCTATTGTAATATTGAATATGTGTATATGTGTTTTTTTTAGGTTTTTTTTTTTTCTTTAGCTTTTCCCCCATTAATTTAGACACTGGTACATTTTGAAAGCATTTCTGAAAATCTCTGAAATTTCAGAAACATACCACAAAACTAACCAGAATATACAGTCATGTGAAAGATGCACTTTTTTGTTGTTAATATTGATGAAAATTGACTTTCTTGTTAAGTTGTCAGTTACTCTCAAGTTGTTGATGTTTTAACAGTTTTAACAAATTTCAAATGGTGATGTGGCCCAGGTCTGGTGGAAATACAGCAGCAAAGTTATTCTTGCATTCTCTGCCGTGGGTTATCATTAGTGGCTGATAGCTGCTGCTGTGTGTCTCCGTGGTGACTGCTGCCTAATAGGCCCAGATGAGCGTCATCCCGCTACATTCGGCAGCAGCTGCGCTGCAGAACTGATGGGGTATAGCGTCGCTTTGCACTGCGTCTCGGTAGCAGCCCTTGGTCAATACGTAACTGTTTTTGATTCAAATATTTTTCTACACTTTATTGAGCTTGTCTGGTGTTTTGGAACATATTCAACACTGTACACCTGCCTTCTGGTCCTTTTGCTTGGCTCAATTTCACCAGGCAAGATCAATCGGATGCAGAAAAGTATCCAAAGTAAACCCAGGTCTGCTCGCTAGCACGGTCCCTGAGGTTTTTGGCTGGTACTTTGTCTTGCAGGCAGTCTGTGGCAGCTCTGTAAGGTACAATAGGTAAGATTGTTGTGTTAAAACATTGTCACTAGACCATTGTAAATCCCTTCCTATCATTGAAAAAGGCTCACTGACATGTTGGCTCACCCTCTGCCTGTGTTTATAGTCCTTAAATTCGGGTTTCAAAATATACAGTTGATGGACCTACACTCCGTACCAAAACATTGTATAGCTGTACTATAATTCAAGCTCAATGGCTGAAAGTTGGATGTAATTGCCACAGCCAATGGAGTGGGGGGGGGGGGGGGGGGGGGGGGGGGGGGGGGGGGGTTTCAACATCAGCACATTAACAGAGAAGGGGGAGGGATAAACAGTGTTGTGGTTTGAGGGTGATTGTTGCTGCAATTCCTCTCTTGACTGTTAGAAGTCCGAAGTTACCTATTGTACCTTTAACCTTCCATGTCTAGCCTGTCCTCGTTTCCTGTTGAAGTGTGAGATTTGTTGGGAATTGCTGGGTGTGGAGACGGTTGCGTTGGAGGGTGGGGCGGGGGCGGTTGTTAATGTAAGGTCGTCGGTTTAGCCTCAGGTCTCCTCCACACCGATGACCTCCCCAGCTGAACCTGACCCTGCGAAATGGTGTGAATCCCAGTTCCTGATAACGCATGAATGTTTGAGCCTGATTATGCATGGGGAAGAGAGCAGGTTTATGTGCACAGCTTGCAAATGAAGAATTAAATTTTGATGCCTATTCCTTTCTCTCTTTCTCTCCCCCCCTCTATTACTCCTTCTCTCTCTGACTCATATTTTCCCCGACAGAGAGAGAGGTTTGTTAAGCTCCTGGATCAACTGCACAACTCTCTACGTATAGACCTCTCCACTTATCGCGTAAGTCGTAATGCAGGACAAACTCAATGAACTGTGCCGTCTTTCTTTTTGGCCAGTGTAATGAAGCAAGAACACACTGTTATTACACACTGATTGTTTAGGGTAACATTATTATGGATAGATAGATAGATAATTACATTTTATATAGCGCTTTACTCTAGTCACTCAAAGCGCTTTACAGTGATGAGTAGGAAACTCGCCTCAACCCCCAACAATGTGTAGCACCCATATGTGTTTGTGTGTGTCACTAAACAAGTGTGTTTGAGTTTGTATTTAAAGTCTGTATTTATGCATGCGTAGGAACATCATGGGTGGTTCCGTTCATGCTTACATGGTTCTGGCCTTAGTGTGCTCTGTGCTTTGGTGGCTTGCACTAGTTCTTCAGCCCTTTGTCTCATCATCTTTTTCTGATCATAGAACAACTTCCCTGCCAGCAGTCAGCCCCGTCTGCAGGACCTGAAGTCCACAGTGGACCTGCTCACCAGCATCACCTTCTTTAGGATGAAGGTGAGACTTACAGTACAGTACAGATAACCAGCTGTGTGCTTAGCTGAAATGGTGTTGTTGACTGGCTGTTTGGATGCAATGGCATTCAAGTACACATAACCGTGTGTGTGTGTATGCGTGTGTGTATGTGTGCGTGTGTGTGTGTTTGTGTCTGTGTGTGTGTGTGTGTGTGTGTGTGTGCATGCATATCTGCGTGTGTGTGTTTGTGTGTGTGTGTGTGTGTGTGTGCATGCATATCTGTGTGTGTGTGTGTGTGTTTGTGTGTCTCTATGTGTGCACACATGTATATACATGTGTGTGTGTATGTGTATGTCTGTGTGTGTCTGTGTGTGTATACATGCGTATCTGTGTGTGTCTGTGCATGTGTATGTGTGCATGTGTATCTGTGTGTGTCTGTGCATGTGTATGTGTGTGTGTTTTTGTGTCTATATATGTGTGTATATGTGTGTACACGTATATATGTATATATGTATATATACATATATGTATATATGTACACATATGTGTATGTGTGTGTGTGTGTGTGTGTGTGTGTGTTTGTGTGTGTGTCTGTCGCAGGTCCTGGAGCTGCAGAGTCCCCCCAGGGCTGGTCAGGTGGTGAAGGACTGTGTGAAGGCGTGTCTCAACTCCACCTACGAGTACATCTTCAACAACTGTCAGGAGCTGTACAGTCGAGAGTACCAGCCCCAGGCAGACCCTGTGAGCCTGCATTTTTCATTTCTCAACTCGCTTCATACTTACTTAGTTATTATTTCTACAAATACCATGCCTGCTAAAAACAACACAGATACATTCAGCCCTTATTAAAATGGAATATACTGCACTATATTTAAATAGTATACTGTACAGATATTACAGCACTTCATAATATGCATGCAGACAAGCAAATTTTCGTGAGAGAAATGATGAAATCCATCTTCTCTGCAGGCTACAGTTCCAACTGCCATCCACTTCTTTCCTAAATCTTTGTGTGCTATCTGTATCCTGCTTTATAATACACAGATGCACACCAGTCGTATATCTCTATAGCTCCCTCTATTTCCCTGTTGAGCGACATAGTATTTGTTTATGTCTCATCACCTGGGACTACAACACAGTCGTATGTTTTAATGCTATGCACCTACTCAGTCTGCCTCCTGCTCTTCGGAATTATTGCCGCAGCACCTTAAGTCACTATTTATGTCACTATCCACTCAAATGTGTGACCAAATACAGAGGCTCTATCCAGGAACCCGCAGAAAGAAAGAACATCTGCAGGTGCACGCTTTTAAATAGTAGTTTTGCAGAGCTCTTTTTTCTCTTTCTAGTCTTGTGCCCTGTGTTGTGTAGGGATTATACATTTTTTTCATGTTGGGCTTTCCCCCAGCCGGGCTAAGGAGTTAACCGACTAAATATTCAGGTTTTCATGCCGTCAGGTTTCACCCAATTAAAAATATTTATGAAAGCTTGGTGCATACCTCCCTATTCTCACTCTGGAGTCTTTAATTCTCTTTCGTTTTCATTCTTGTGATTTCTTATTCTGTGGTTTCTGTTGTTCAGAACAAGCAGGAGGAGGAGGCCCCAGAGGAACAGGGCCCCAGCATTAAGAACCTGGATTTCTGGCCCAAACTCATCACCCTCATCGTGTCCATCATCGAAGAAGACAAGAACTCCTACACGCCGGTCCTCAACCAGTCAGTACCCTGTAGCTGCTGGCTCCAGTCAGAGCGAGAGCCACTACGTTAGACTGAGGCCTGACTCACGCTTTCTAACAGAGAGAGAGTACAGTATGGAGTACCCATGAGTATCTCTTCAGTCTTGGACAGAAATGTAGCTTGTCA
Source organism: Conger conger (assembly GCF_963514075.1). NCBI lineage: Eukaryota > Metazoa > Chordata > Actinopteri > Anguilliformes > Congridae > Conger > Conger conger. The sequence continues at coordinate 16,310,534 of NC_083770.1, read as the reverse complement.
GCAGTTGAAAATCCTGAGAGCTAGACTATGCAGTATCAAATGTTCCATCAGTAAGCCTGCCCAGATAGCAGACTGACATCAGTATGCCATTTGGTGCTAGCTTTGTAAAATGTTTGATCTTTCGATCCTGTTATGTTTTATTCATCATTGTTGTTGTCATTTGTCTTTGTTATTGTTCCCATTTTAAATTTGACTGCTTTTGACATTGTCGTTTTCGTCATTGTTGTCAAGGTTCTACTTCTTTATTTTGTAGGCCTATATCATCCCTTCTCCCCCAGGTTCCTGCCCTCTTACAACTCTCCCTCACCCACCCCTCGCCCCTTTTTCCCAGGTTCCCCCAGGAGCTGAACGTGGGAAAGGTCAGCGCCGAGGTCATGTGGACGCTGTTTGCCCAGGACATGAAGTATGCCATGGAGGGTAAGGCCCACCTACTGTACACTGGAGAATGAGAGCCCAATACCCTGGTACCCTGGCCCAGCTGCTGTGGAACTGAAAGCAATGGAAACGATGGAATGGAATACCTATAGCTATTCGATAGTATTAAACTCCGCCCATTGATTTGAGTTGGTGTGTGTTAAAGTTTTTGTTTCCAGCAGTTACCTAGCCTTACCCAGGGAATTTGCTGTACATAGCAATGCTGGTTCACTCGTTTATACCACTACAGTATTAGCTGTATATGGCAGTGCCTGATTGCTCAATTGTTAGACCACAATAAAATGTTAGCTGTGTAGAGTAATACCAGTTCATATTGAGATTTAGACCACTGTTAAATGATAGACGGTTAAACCTTGAGAAAGTTTCCCCCTTTCTACGAGTTTGACAGTTGGTGTGAAACCCAAGAATGCTGCCGAATTTGGGAATCAGAGTAACAAGGTCGACCTAGTCCCTTCTTGCAGATCACACCTGCCTTGCAGATCCTCTTGATCTCCTTCATCCCTTCATCATCCTCCTCCCCTCTGTCTCTGTCTTCCTCCACTCTGTCTTTTCCCTTGTTCTTTTTAACAGTTCTGGATAACATTGATCATTACCACTGGAACAATGGTAAGGCTGTTGGCCATAGCCCTCCTTGACGGCCTGTAGAATATCCCTCAAAGTAGCTGCCGAAAGAGGTTGTGGTCTTGGTGTGCTTAGAGATAATGGGTGTCACGAGCTATGGCGGCCATTTTAGTGCTTAGACCAGTTTCCCAGGGTACAGTCTGTCCCCAGCTGTCTTTATTATTCCTGTAGCAGTCAAAATAAGTTTAGATTTTTTTTGCTTTTATTAGTCATATCATTTTGTACTCGCACACTAGAAATATCCCCTTATAAATGTTCTTTTTCCTCTTCGATCTAGAGCAAGCAATTGTAGAAGAGAATGTCAATTATTGTAATTACATCTTTGGTACGTGTATATTAGACTGAATATTATATATTTGAATAAAGTGGAAAAGGAATGCAGGGGAAAATTGGGCCTGTTATCATTGGATGGCTGTGTAGCTTTAGTCTTTCATTTTCTTCTGTGGTAGATTAATTATTTTGGTTTTTCATCGCTCTGTTTAAATTTCTATCATTTCTCATTCGCTGTGCCTCACTCTCCACCTCCCTCCCTCTCTATTTCTCTGTCATTCTCCTTTTTTTCTTTTTCTTTTTTGCTTTTACATCGTAGCCCCTGTGACATTCCGCATTCGTGGGCAGGAATTTTATGCCGGTAAGGGAATCACCCACCCATCTTTCACCGCCCTCACCCCTCTATCCCCGTCTCGGCTCTTCCGCCCCCCCACCCACTTCTGGGGGGAGGTATGGCAGATCTGTCAGTGTACTCAGGTGTGTCTCCGTGCCATGGAATTAGCTCTCTGCTGTGATTCAGCGCTCCATACAGTATATACGGCAAGGAGTTCAAAACTAAAATAATTACTGTTGGATTTGTCCTCTAAGATAGACTGAGACCTTGAAATGGACCGTGACCTTGATTAAGCCTCTAAAATGACTGAGAACTTAATTTAGCCTCTGAAATGAATTGGGACCTTAATTTGTTTTCTTAAATGGACTGAGATTCTAATTTGGGTTCTTAAATGGACTGATATCTTTATTTAGGTTTATATAGACTGTGACCTTAATTTATGCTCTGAAATTGAGATCTTGATTTGGGCTCTGGAATGGACTGAGATCTTGATTTGGGCTCTGGAATGGACTGAGATCTTGATTTGGACTCTGGAATGGACTGAGATCTGTTGATTGTACTCTTCAAGGGTTCTGCTTATCTGTATGTTTACACTAGGACTCGGAACTGTACTGTCCTCTCAGGTCCTCTTAGCACTCATACTTGTGTTTGATTTGCGCTTCATTGTACATCGCTCATAAGAGCGTCTGCTAAATGCCATGTAATGTAATGGAATGGACTGAGATCTTTATTTGAGTCTTGGACTGAGACATACAGTAGATGTGCCTTGTTGATGCTGCTCTGGTCTGTCTGACTGCCGGCTGGGACATCTGACAGCTGTCACGCGCTTGAGCTGCTTCGAAGGTTTCGCCACTAGCGCCGGCGAATGATCAGAGGCGTCGGTGCGCTCACAACGTCGATGGTGTCAAAAGCGCCGGTTGCCATGGTGATCCTCATCAGCGCCTCCCCCCCCCCCCACTGTGTTTGGTCTCAAACGTGAGGAAAGGTCTGTGAGTTTGTTGACATTTGGGAGGGTGGGTGCTGCCACTCGATAGTTAGGTACTTACAGGACCTGGCTGAGTTCCTACACACTCTGCACTGGGGCTAAAAAGCTGAAAATCTCAGCAGTGATCGAATGTTCATTAATCAGACCGTGATTGATTGAGTGTTAAGCACTGGACGTCGTTTTAGCCGTTTAGTGAGGTTTCTGTGTTTAATTTACCTGCTTCCTCCGACTGCAGCTTCTGCTGTGTTGTTTCTCTGCACGCTGATCTTAATGGGAATCTGGATACGTTTCCAGCTGTTTGTTGTGGCATGGGAAATGTTGGGGTGACAGTCTGCTGTTTCCTGACTTAGCAGTGCTAATTGGCTAATTTGGAGTGTGTGTATGTGTGTGTGGGGGGGATCTCTCTGATCCCAAGCAAATGCGTAAATTATTATTATTCAACCTTATTTGTTTAAACTTTCATGATTATCAATATACAATGCATATAAATCTGACAGGTGAGTGAGGCATTGATGCATATACAAAGTGGATAAGGTTCTTACCTATGGTATGATTATTGTTATGTGGTGTATCCGACTTGAATTTGAGTTTGAATATCTTCCTAAGACTGGCAATTCAACCATATATTATATTGTGCTGAAACCTACACGACAAGGGACATCCAATAAAATGTAAATTTGATGAATAAATAAAAATAAAACCATATAAAAAAACATTATATAATAATATTGTCACATGAAAAATGTTTTATCATTCAAGACACTGTGATATTGTCAGTATTATATCAAAAAAGAAAAAACCAGGCAGGTCTCAGGAGAATATGGCAAACAGGATTGTGCCTTGCTTTTAATAAAGGAAAGCCCTGTTTGTGTCGTCCCCAGAGCATGAGAAACACAAGCTTTGCAAGAGTGCTGACTACATGAACCTGCACTTCAAGGTAAAATGGCTTTACAACGAGTACGTGAACGACCTGCCCTCCTTCAAGGACGTCATCCCAGACTACCCGTCGTGAGTGTCCTGCTCCCTTTCACTCTTTATATCTCTCTTTCTTCATCCCTTTCTCATTTCTCTTTCATCATATGTAGATGGATCTTGAGATATTTTTATTGGCATGACAGAAATAGGTTCCATATGGAAAGTCAATATATTGTCGATTGATTGACAAGTCACATTTCACTGCAAAGTATTTTTATATGAAATGATTAACCGTGTCAGGCTGGGAGCTAGTCTGAGCTGGTCAACCAGCTACTAGCTTTTTTAAAACCTAGCTTGAGCTGTTTTTTTCAGCAGGGATACATACCCCCCTCATTCTGTCTGTCTGTCTGTAGGTGGTTCCTGCAGTTTGTCCTGCAATGGTTGGCTGAGAATGAGGAAGTGTCCCTGGAGTTCATGCAGGGGGCCTTGGAAAGAGACAAGAGGGAGGGGGTAAATCGAATCCTCTGCATCCAGCAGCTGTGGTTGTGTAGTTTTACACTTTTCATACCGTCTTACAGAACTGGCAACACTTCACCCGTAGTAACTCTTTAGTGGAAGCGCGTCCATGCTAAAGTGTCTGTTTCGATCATATAGTTGCGTAACCGATGGCTTTGAATGAAAATAAAAAGTGTTAATCGCAGCCATAAAAAAAGGAGAGAGTGAGTAACGTGTCTCAGACACCGATGGCCCGGGGCGGAAAGTTGTTTTGTTGTGGATTAACGAAGCTTCCGACACCGTGAGAAGAGAGATTAATCTCCTCCGACTCGGGGCTTGACGTTATGAATGGCGCCTCGACGAAAGAAACTGTCTTTTCTTCCCGCAGACAGCTTGATTTAGAGTACACAGCTCTCGTCTAGAAGAATGCTTTTTGTTCAAATATCTGAAAAGCTCCGCCATGTAACTGTTAGAAAAAATGAATTGCGATTGCAGTGCCATCGTTGGAGTAGATTTCACAACCTGTAATCATGCAGGTGAAGTATTTGTGTAAGTTAATGAGGCTTACTTTGTCTGTGGCTGTGGCTGTGGCTGTGGCTGAATTCGCACTGATGTGGTTCCATTGAAGTGATTTTCTAAGGGAGTAATTTAAGGGGTTTAAACCTGGGATTAGAACCTTCAACTCACAGTCAATGTCCCTAATTACTCCAGACCTCTTATACCCACACTGACAATGAGCAAATTCCCCATCTCTGCCTCTCAGTTCAGGAGTGCTTTACTAGCATACAATAATCTCTCTCCCCCCTCTGTCCTTCACTCCTTCTTTTTGGTCTCCCTATCTCTCTCTCCCACTCCCTCCCTCTATCTCTCTCCTCTCTTTCTCTCTCCCTCCCTCTATCTCTCTCTCCTCTCTGTCTCTCTCCCCCTCTGCCTCCCTTCTACTCTCTCTCTCCGTCCCTCTCTCTCTTTCTCTCTGTCTCTTTCTCCCCCTTCTCCCTCCCACTCTCTCTCCCTCCCTACCTCCCTCCCCACCCCTCTCTCTCGCTCTCTCTTTTTCTCCCTCCCTAACTCTCTTTCTCTCCCTCCCTCTTTCTTTCTCTGTCTGTCTCCCCCTTCTCTCTCCCATCCTCTCTCTCTCCCATCCTCCCTCCCTCTCTCCCTCCCTCCCTCTCTTTCCGCCACCAGTTTCAGCCGACGTCAGAGCACGCTCTGTTCTCCTGCTCCGTGGTGGACATCTTCACCCAGCTCAACCAGAGCTTTGAGATCATCAAGAAACTGGAGTGCCCCGACCCCAAAGTCATAGGCCAATACAACCGCCGCTTCGCCAGGGTAACGCACCACCCCCTGTTCCCAAACACCCATACACCCCCCCTTCCCAAACACCCATATACCCCCTCTTCCCAAATACCCATACACCTCCCCTGTTCCCAAACACCCATACACCCCCTGTTCCCAAACACCCATACACCTCCCCTGTTCCCAAACACCCATACACCCCCTGTTCCCAAACACCCATACACCTCCCCTGTTCCCAAACACCCATACACCCCCTCTTCCCAAACACCCATACACCCCCTCTTCCCAAACATCCATACAACCCCTCTTCCCAAACATCCATACACCCCCTGTTCCCAAACACCCATACACCCCCCTCATTGTTCTCTACCACAAGAACCCAAAACTGCCTTTTTGTGAGGGTATCACAGCCACCCCCATCCAACCAACCCTGCTTCGGCTCCAAATCCCTCTAATATCAACGGCCCAGTGCAAACAGTGTTCAGGACACAAACCCCATCCCCCTTTCAACTCGCACCCCATGCACTGCCAGGGATATTAATGTGTTCGCAAGCCAATTATGTGAACGTGGTGTACGCTGACTGTAGAGTAGAACACAACGTTATGTCCCCGGAGCAGGTTTTGGCCACGTCTCAGATTCAATTTATATTTCTGACTTCTCGGGCGCCACCTTATTAGCCAGGAAATTGGGATCCGCCGGAACGCAGCGACGCAAAATCAGCCGGGCCGTTCCCCACATATTTGTGAAACAGGAATTCAATACATCCTCATTAAATAAGAATGCGCGTCGTAAAACGGTTTTTCCTGCCCTGCCTGGCGCCCATGGAAATTCATGACCCTGTCAAGGCCTTGTTTCCAGAAATTAGACTTTGCTATAAAAAAATGCACTTTGGTATGAAATATTCATTGGGACCCGTGGATGGCTACGGGGCCACTGCCAGCAATTTCAGCGAGAGAAAGCTGTGGCTGGCGATAAAGTTTATGGGCAAAACCTGAATTATCCCTCACACTTCCTGTCACATGTGTCGCCTGAAGTACGCCATTGGTCAAAAGATCATTCTGAGGTGGTACGTGCTACTTTTGTTTTATGGCTGTTCCTTCGTGAGTAATAGAGACATTCTCTCGGGCTGGTTTATGTTGCATTTTACCCGATCACAATTTATAAAAGCAGACGTTTACAGAAGCAGTTGTGTTTAAGGACCTCACTACATGTTACAATGTCTATGTACGACCCAGGATTCCGACTGCCTCCCTCCATCATGCTAGGCTTTTGAAAGATGCTAGGCTTTTTTTTTTTATGCTAGCTTTCTTAAGATGTTAGGCTCAAGACAAATTGAGGACGGCAACAGTCCATTCAGTCCAGCACGGCTCTTGTTTTTATATTTAAATAAAAAAAAGATGCTATCACTTATAAGATGATAGGCTTTTTTGAGATGCTCCTTAGAGGCTTCCTTAGAATGCAAGTCTATCATTTACCCAGTTTGTTGATGACTGGAATCTTCTCTCTGGGTATTTTATTTTTATTTATTTTCACACATTGCGTTTACTGCCTTCCTGCGCCTTATGTATGTACCCTTGTCTGTAAATGTACTGTCTTGTTTGTAAAAAAATTTTGTTCACTTTTACTCTCAGCAAACATGAATCCTCTCTATTTTCATGACACGCCTTATTTGATTCTAGGCGCTGTATTTTTAGGCGCAAACATAAATTCACTTTATTGTTCTCGTTATTATCTGGTGATTCATATTTGTCAGCCCTGCTGCTGACAAACGGCATTCTAAGTGCCTCTGTACGTGTGTAGTCTCGCATGTAAATGGCTTTGAAGGGAGACCTCATCAGGCGGTAGTGGTGTGCTGTTATTGGGTTTGCGGAGTGTGAAAAGGTTTCTTTTTGTTTGTTTGCATTCCTGACAGACCATCACTAAAGTGCTCCTGCAGTACTGTGCCATCCTCAGCAAGAGTTTCCCCTGCTACTGCGAGAAGGAGAAGATTGTGAGTCCCCTGGAGTGCTGTGTCTGAGAAGGCTCCCCGCTGAGTCCATTCTGAATAAACACAATGCATAAGGCTTTTAACTCTAAATAAACACAGTTTAGGTGCCTCTTGCATGCACAAATTCATATGTTTTGTTGGAAACTGTAAAAACAACAAACGTTTTTCCATTTTTTTTCTTTAGTTGCTTGAGAACTTTGAAACATTACATCAGTCTACTACGTATCAGGGGTTGAACTGGCTCTCTTTAATCTGATTCTCTGTGTGTCTCTCTCTCTCTTTCTCTCCCTCTCCCTCTCTCTCTCTCTGTCTCACTCTCTGACTCCCTCAGCCGTGTGTCCTCATGAACAATGTCCAACAGCTCAGGGTCCTGCTGGAGAAGATGTTTGAGTCCATGGGGGCCCAGCAGGTCAGTGAAACTGTGCCTATGAAGACATTTCTTTAGACCAGGAATATGGCTCTGTGATTCTTCTTTCATCCTGCTAAGAACATGGATCATCTTCAGTGGTGAGTTACAGCTGGCTGAATAAACTCAGGAGAGTGATGAGAAGAGCCAGTTTCCTTTGGTGGACTGGAAGCTACTTTTGGGAAATGTTCCCTGTTTCTGATGCATTGACCAATGCTGGGGGGACTCTGAGCCAGGTTCATTTAGCAGGGATTTTTGTGACCCCAGCATTGTGCTGCATAGGCGTTGGGCTTAACTGGAGAAACACTTAAGTACACATAATTAGCTCAGCAGGTAAGAGCGTTCGGAAGGTTGCCAGTTCGATCGCCTGGGTGTGTTAAAGTGTCCCTGAGCAAGACAACTAACCCCCAATTTCTCCCAACGAGCTGATTGGTGAAGCTATATAAGTGCACTACATTTACCATTTACCACTTGCATCCTGGATGATGCATTGTGAAATGCATCTCTAACTGAAGGATACATCTCTATCTCATCTGAAAGTACCTCTGACTGATGTGTTTGGGGCCTGTAGAGGGGCTTAAGAAAAGCCTCAGGCCTTGGGGCAGTTAGGTAAATGACTGGGACACGCAAGGTCGATGGTTCTAATCCCGGTGTAGCCACAATAACATCTGCACAGCCATTGGGCCCTTGAGCAAGGCCCTTAACCCTGCATTGCTCCAGGGGAGGATTGTCTCCTGCTTAGTCTAATCAACTGTATGTCGCTCTGGATAAGAGCGTCTGCCAAATGCCAATAATGTAATGTAATGCTCTGTTGAGCAGGGTAGCATGGAGCCCAGCTTTGTGACATGGAAATTGACTTTGTGGAATGCTGGGCCTACCATTTCTCTCAAGGACTTCCCTTCACATCTTATCATATATGGCTGTGGACCTGTTTTCATTACAGTATATGAAATATAAAGAGAGAAACCCCTCTACTCTGCTGATACAGCAAAGTGAATGCTTGATCAGCTTGCTGTAGGCCAGGGATCGTCAACTCATGGTCCTGGTTTTCCTCCCTCCCTTTACCCAGGAGTCAGTTGTGAAGACAATCGGTAGCACTAATTGTTCAGTGTATTACCCAGGAGAAAAGAAAACCAGGGCAGGATTTGGATTCAAGGGTCAGATTGGATGATCCCTGCTGTAGGCTTAAACTGGAAATTCCTGATTTTAGTCTGTTTGGTTTGAGTCTTGTCCGTATATCACTTTTTGTGGAGAAATACACATTCTCAAGATCTTTCTTGATTGCAAATGGTGATTTATTTCTCTGACTGATGAGGAGCTCTCTCTAATCTCCTTCTCATGCCGTTGCTGATGACCATAACCACATTATCGTTTTCTTTATTTCATCAATCCCTTCAGATGGCTGCAGAGGAGGAGAGGGTAGGTGTAGGGTCCCACCCACCCCAATGTAGACTTTTCCCATCACAGCTTTTACTTCACATAACCCCAGCACCTGTAGTAGCTATTTCTTGATATAGATTAATCCTTTTCTAGCTCTGCCCCTCCATAGCCATGCCCCCCATAGCTTGCCCCTGTATTGTTTCATCCAGTCGCAGCTCTGACCCCACCCCATGCAGTAGCTCCACCCTGATATTGATTAATCCAATCGCAGCTGGGACCCAGCATAGCCTTGCCCCCCATAGCCCGGCCCCTGTATTGTTTCAACCTATCAAAGCTCTCACCCAGTATAGCTCTGTCCCCTGTAGCTTAATCCCAGTACACAGTGTGTCTACCGTTCACATTACCCCACAACCACTTTTATTCCTAAATTACACTGTATGTGTGTTCCCAACAGTCCTTTAATGTAAGCAGTTTTGTTGTTAATAGGGCTGGAGTATGCTTGTATAATGGTGCATCTCATTCAAATAACTAGTTATAAGAGATCAGAGATGAGATTTATTTTATTTTATAGTCTGGTATGTTAAAGTCCAGTGTGTTGTGATTGGTTGGTGTGAACACAGAAGGAGAAAGGTGACTGTTTGTTGGACAGTTCAAACCAGTTCAAACAGATTTTCCCTGCTGTGTTTTAAAAGCACAAAGACATAGACGCCAGCATTGATTAGGTCCAAATTAAATGGGGACTGGTTGTATCTCGAGGATGAGGGCTCAAATGGAACCAGTAGATAAGTGTTATTCTCCAGAAACTTTGCAGCTAGCCAGGAGTCTGAGTCAGTCTAAAATCTGTTGTTCCTCTGCTCACCTTAAGCTTGAGGAGGAAGAGGAGCCAGAGGATTATAATGAAGAGGTGGGTCTGTGTCATGTCGTGGTAGATTTTCTTTCCAATAGTTTTAGTTTCATAACCCTCTCTACTTGCTGTATACAAATATTTTGCTGTACTAGCAATACTAGATGTAACTATTACAGTTATAAACACATGTATTACATAGATGTGTTTTGAAAGTTACATAGATATTTGTGGAGAAGAATAATAGCCTTGCAATAGGTTGATACATTTCCCTAGCGTAGTGGACCAGGAAGTTGTCACTGCCTCTGGAACTCAGCTGTATCTCCTTTCCTCTCCCGCCTCCTTTCGGATTAGGCCATCACCGATGACGAGGGCGATGGCTCCATGGTGGGTATTGGCGCGCCTGTAGAACGTGGCGTTGAGGAGCGGTAGTTTGGGTGCGGTTCCGTGACCTGGCAGAGGGGTTTGAGGAGAGGCCGTAGAAACGATGCTAGGGATTGATGGGACGTGGGATTGATCTGAAGAAAGAGAATACATTAAAGTCACCCTGCTCCTGAGCTTGGTTGGAGGCTGTGAGAGTTTTTTAAAGCTGACAGGGTCTTGCCGTTTCACAGACATACAGTTAAAGTGACATTCACAGCCTTGGCATCTTCATTGGTACTCTTCAGTACTGTCTGCATATACTGTACATTCAATCTCTGTTTTTGCATCTCGGCCAGTAGAATTTCAATTGAGCTTATAAACAGCTTGTGGTCAGTGGCTTAATGCACTCTTTGTTAGTTGTGCATTACCTAAATTAGAAATCTTTTTCAGTATTGTGACCCAAATTATATTTTACTACCTTTTAGGGACCCTTCAAATACACATAGTAGAATTATTCGGGGACCCTCCTCATACAGTCCCGTGACCCATTTTGGGGCCCAGCTCACCGTTTAAGAAACTCTGGTGTAATGGGTCTTTGTTCTACTGAAGAGGTTGGCACCGGTGTAGGATATAAACAGGAAATGGTTTCTTGTGTTTCTGCCTGGTTTCTTACCAGGTGGAAGACAACGGATGCCTGCAAATAGCATCAGGGAGAGGGGAGAGAAGGGGGGGGGCTGTGCTGACAGACAGATTAGAGGGTGAATTAGCGATAAGGAGAGAGGAAAGTGGAGCTCGCAGACAGCTGTAAACGGGCTATCACAGGTTTTGGCGCTGACACAGATTACTGTGGGGGTTTTTGAATGGATCCTAAGCCTTTGAATCGAGGAAACCCAAACACTGCTTTCTGAGCACTCGGAAACGAGAGCCTTTGAAAACAGGAGGTGAAAATTATTTTTTTGACAGAAAATATACACACCGTACCTCTTGGCAAGCACTCGAAAAACAACTGGGAGCGTAGTGCCCCCGTGGACTAATTCTGAAGAGGTTGTTTTGTATCGCCGTGGAGTAAAATCCATACTTTTTATGGAATTGGCTATTTAACACTGAGTTTCTGTTCAGTGTGACTCCATCTTATGTCTGATACCTTTCTAAATGGAAAATACTTGCCAACAGGTTAAATTTGCATACGTTATTCTTAGACTTCTTTGGCTGCATTGTGTACGTGTACTGTGCATGTACTGTGCGTGTACTGTGCGTGTACTGTGCGTGTACTGTGTGTGTTTGTGTGCGTGTACTGTGCGTGTACTGTGTGTGTTTGTGTGCGTGTACTGTGTGTGTACTGTGTGTGTTTGTGTGTGTTTGTGTGTGTGTACTGTGCGTGTGTGTGTCTGTGTGTGTGTACTGTGCATGTACTGTGTGTGTGTGTCTCTGTGTGCGTGTACTGTGTGGGTGTGTGTGTGTCTGTCTTTGTGCGTGTGTGTGCGTGTGTGTGTCTGTGTGTGTGCGTGTACTGTGCATGTACTGTGTGTGTGTGTGTGTGTGTCTGTGTGTGTCTATGTGTGTCTGTGTGTGTCTGTGTGTGCCAATAAGGGGTACAGGAATTACATTATTGTTCTATTTCTCCCTCATTTTCCATGTGGTGTTTGCATTACTTAAGACATTTTTTAATATTTGTGTGACTGTGGGAGCTGCCTTAGTTCTCTCTTGAGAGTCCAATGATTCATGGGAAAATGAAAGAAGGGTAATCTTGTGAATTCCCTACTCTCCCTTTTCTTTTATGTCACCAGTCGGACGATTCGGAAACTAAGGTGAGGAAAGGGTCTGTCCTGGGAACAGCATCTGTCATACTGATTCCCTGTCGTTCCCTGTAGCCACTCAAACTGCTGACTGACATGTTTGTTTTACATCCGCAATGTGACAAAGTGAACAAACAATCATGTTTGTGCCCAAATATGTCAGACCAGGGCACTCCCGCTCCAAAATGGCCACAGCGTCAGCGGCTTATTGGTGGTTTCGGCACTTACGTTCTTAACTGAAGTCACTCATTGGATAAAGAGGCCACACGTCTTGTCTTCAAAGCCTAAAGTGACACTGTAGACCCTCCAGGACTGGGGTTTGAGGTCCCTACCCTACATTAGGATACAGATAGGCATTTCTCATCTTTTTCATTTGTATTATTCAAGTTTGAGCTAGATTTTTTTGATGTTATTCTTGATTTTATCACTCTGAAGTAATCCATTACTTTTCTCAGCCTTATTGCATCTTTGATTCAGGAATATTTGAGGAGTAAATCCATGTCTCCGATCTCAGCTGTTGCAGCTGGCTTTTAATGAGCCATGTTCAATCTCAGCAGCATTCTGGTGGGCGTCTCCAACTGTGGGATCAAGCCGAATTCTCGCAATTACAGCGTAATGTCATTGAATGTTGCCGGAGGCATACTGAAGGGCCTTAAACTGAACTGAAGATCGAAGCCCGGGTGAAAGCTGATAAATGCACACCCTGAATTTCTGCACCCCTAGTCTAGACTTTAAAAATGTGCGTTATGAATGTGGGATTTTATCGATACATGAAAGGTTTCCTGGCTCAATATTATTATTACAAAAGTGAATGTCATTGGCTGTTTTTCCATCAGGCTGTCTGCGCTTGAAGGCGCAAGCATGTTTTCAGCAAATCGACTGCAGCTCCTCGTGGTTAGCTGTGAAATTAAGTGTGAACTTCTGTTTCCACAGACCAAGCCACATTATACATTATGCCAGGGTTAATGTTCCCAGCTCTAATGGGAACATGGTCAGGGTTTAACCCAGAGGCCTTGTGGACTTTTGTTCCTTGGTTTTTTGTTAACCCTTGGATTAATGGGCAGTTAGGCCTTGTTTACATTTTCATAATTTGGCAGGTGCTGTGTTCCACTTGCAGAAGTGCTTTGAATTTCAATATTACAATATTGCTGGGCATCTACATATTTAGCCAGCAAGAAAAAACTCAAGGCTACTGTCCATACAATTAGCACCAAGTCTTGTAATGGTAAGAGCAATCAGGGTAGAGTAAGAAAGGATTATGGAAGTTTTAATGTTATTGAGGGTACATTTTCTGAAGAGATGGGCCTTCACTTCTGCTGTGGAAGATGGTAGACCACATCCCCCATGCATAAAAGTTATGCGGTGTTTTCTCGTTCCTCTGATATCCTCTCTCTCTCTCCTCACTCCATGACAGTCAAGAGGTTCGGATTCAGAGGTGAGGCTTGTTGAGGGCTGGTAGGGGTGTAGATAGAAGAGTGTTTGACAAATGGGTCCTCCCTAGCCACCCCCCCCCCCCCATCACAATGGTACAGCCATCCGTAGCTCCCCACCCCCCGTTCCCAGTGGTACAGCCCCCACCTCATATGCTTTAGTAGCTTGGTGTAGAGGAGGCTTTACATATGGCACTATACTTCCACACAACCCTGTTTTACTGGACAATGTCAGCCGCACATGTCAAAGAGTTCTAGAGCCCCCTCTACCCCATTTTAATAGATCGCCATCACTCCAACCTCACCCCCACACATCTCTTGGTCCATTTCACCTTGATTTTCCTCGTGTCAATTCTCGAGGGGATTGGCAGTTGCCTTTTGTGGAGAGAAATTAGACTGCCAACTGCCAAGACATTGTTGGTGGGGGATAGTATGGTACAGTAAAGCAAATGAGGAGGACAAGGCCCTGAATAGAGGAACATTGTGGCTCCAATTAGCTCAGGAGCATTATGTTTGCAGGATACAGTAGAGCGTGTCTTTCAATGTTGTGAGTGACTGACAACTACTGTATGAACCCCCCCCCCTCTCTCTTCTCTTCTTGTCTTTAGCCTGACAACAAACAGAAGGAAGAAAAGGTTGGTTTGACAGGAGCAGAAAGACTTGTTTCGGGTCTGTTTGAATCAGCAAATGGCAAATATGGGCCCTTGTTGCTTTTGCCGAAATCACAAATGAGTCGTACGATCCCTGCATCCCTGCTTAGAATCACTTACATGCATTCCTTATACGTTCATATTTGAGGCATTGTTTATGACAAGCAATTACTTTGACATACTGTTCATCAGAATTAGTGTTAATAATCCTCACGAATGGCATTCACTGTGTATCCATTTTATTCGATCACCACATGTGGAATATATTTCCAGATCACAATGAGTAGCTATATTCAGAGCAGGCCTGCTGTAGCTCTGTTCAGTGGAATCGGGCCTTGCAGGGGTGCACTCTGGGTGAAAGTTAGCCCGAGGCTTGTGTCGTCTTGTTGCCGCTCGGCAGACCCCTTTCTGCTGCCCTGGTAGACACTTTTGTAAATGTGTTGTAAAGTTTCTGAAAGGTGTTTAAAGCCAGACTGTTTTCTTCCTTTGCCTCTCTCAGTTGGAGCGTGGTGAAGAAAAGGTTTGTTTGAGAGGAACTCTGATGTAAATGAACTGTCCCTGCTGTGTTCGTGCGTGCGTGTGCGTGTGTGTTTGTGTTTGTGTATGTGGTGTGAGAGTGAGAGTGAGAGTTCCCTCCAGATGTTGCTATCCTTGTGGTGCCTATTATAATAGCCATCTTGTTAAATAGCAGTTGACAACTTGAACGCTGCTGCAAAATTTCATTTTAATTCCTTAAGGTTATTTATTTATTTATTAATTAATACTACCCATACTTCAAAACCACTAAGCTACTGTAAATATTTTGATTGAATTCGCAAGCGCTAAAAAAACAAGCTTTTTCTTGCTTCTAATGTCATATTCATAGTTTATTCCATTTCTTCCCTCTTGCATTCAATAGCTTGACAAAGAAAAGGTGAGTTTACTAGACTAGACAGAAACCAAAAAGGAACGTATCTGCAGTAATGAATCTACAAGGTGATGCATCATTTATACATATCATAATATAGACATGCTGCCTTTATCAGAATTCTGCATGTGCTTGCTAATGTGGGCAATGTAGGCAATCAGTGTAGTCCATTCATCACTGAATTGGTTCCCCCCCTCTCTGTTCCCCAGATTGAGAGCAAGAAGGAAAAGGTGTGTATTCATTAAAACAGGCCCCAGTAAACAGTACTAATTCTCATGATATACAGTATATCATGATAGATGGTAGTTATGTGGTGTTGCTCATTTTAGTAATTTCTATATGTTGGTATTCGGTGGGAATGATCCCCATCTCTCCATCAATATGTTGTCCAGGAGAGAGATGGAAAGAGAGAGAGATGGATTGAGAGAGAGAGATTGATAGGGAGAGGGAGAAAGAGAGAGATGGAGAGACAGAATGATTTGTCAATCTATGCTGTCCGGGTTTGAATACCAGCATTTCCATGGAAACCATTGTTGCTGTGCCCATTACTCTTTTCTGATTGATGTAATCTTTAATATGATCCTCCTGCGCCTTATGCATATTCAAATATTTTACAGGTAATAAATTATAAGTGGACCGACAAAAACATTTACATAAACAACCCAGGCAGCGTCTCGTTAGTTTGCCCTGAACGCGGTGTATGGTGTGTGTTCAATGCTGTCTCCTTGCCCTACGATACCCTAATTGCACAAAGCTACGCAGAACACAAAGCCTGTGGCCTTTAGTGTCCCACATACCACACATTTCTCCCTTTCTTTCACTCGGGGCCCCAGCAGACGGAAAAGAAAGACGCGGAAAAACAGGTGGGTTCATCCGGGGGATCGAGTCCCCCATAGCTCATCCCCCACCCCCCTCCCCTTATCCGCATCAGTAAATATGTTGTCTATAAGCATGTGACATAGGTCAGCTCCCTGCTTGCGTTCCTGAATCCCTCCTTTATCATGACTGGCACGTTTCCCAGACTTCCCGCTGTTCCGTTGTATCTCACTTCTCCCAAACCCCCTCCCTGGCCCACCTGAAGTGGCTGAGTCTAGACGGTGGCTTAATTAGATAGATCTCGTTTGCATTTGGGGCTGGCAAGAGCTTGGGGGACAGCGGCCGGAGAACGGACGTGACTGGAAGAGCTATCGAGGCATTTGTCCTCCCTGTCACTCGAGCGTGTCCTATCGAATTGTGTCTGCCCAAACGGCAACAGCTAATGTCATACCCCTGCTTCATCTTTCTGATGATAGCACAGATGAGGCGTGATAAAAAATGTTATTCCATTCAATACAATTTTATGCAATATGTATGCTCTTGGCTTGCGTAACGCTGCTTAGTACTTGAGCCGCATGTTTTCAGTATTCATTTTTTCATTTTTTAATAGATTTTATTTAATAGGTTGAATTACGTTACATTTAATTTGCCTCATTGATTTTACCCCAATTTGCCTTTGGTTGGCTGTTCGCTGGATAATGAAATGGCTCATGAAAAATGCATACTGCACGCTCATGTGTAAAGATATCGTGAGACATGGTGGTTATTCCGTTGATTATAATTCATTTATGGTAGTGGACAAACTGTGAATTAGTCATTGTGGTGTTCTGAACTGCCATTTTGTGTTTTTGAACATCGCATTTAAAACCGTGTCTGTTCCCCTCTCTGAAGGTGGAGAACAAGAGTAAACAGGTGGGTTGTTCAGCTGTTCAGATCAATTAAAATGTTGCTCTTGTTCTTTTTCCAGGCCCTTTTCAAATTAAAATAATGAGCAGTGCATCCTACACATGAAACCAGTGTGTGTTTGTGTCAGAGAAAGGGGGGTGGTGTGTGTGTGTGTGTGTAAGCGCTCGTAATAGTATAATTAAAACAGAAATCCATAGGCGTGCGCATGAACGACTTGAGTAGGATGACTTCTTGTCCGCTTAAGATGTGGGAACATGAGTAATGCTTGAATAAAGCACAAATTGCCCTGTAATGAGACACGGCTTGCATATTTAGCACAAACGCATTTGGCTTGTTTCTTAATGGTTTACGATTCTTAATGCTTGCATCAGTGGGGCTCCCACAGATCTGCCTCTTACGCACATTGGATGCAGTTTAAAATGTATTAAATAAACATTATCATTATATTACATCACTTCACAATATTTGCAGATCAAGATTATTGCAGCTTTGAGATATTGACATATACACAGTAAGGTCCATAATATTTGAGGCAAAGACCTATTTTTTCTTGATTTGGCTCTGTATTCCACAATCCTAGATGTATAAGTGTAAAGTACAAATTCTCAGGTTTTACTTAAGGATGTAAGCTCCGTATAAAAAAAGTGTTGTAGTTTCGACAAGGTGAAACCAAAGTGTGTAAAAATACCCTTAAATAAAAGCTGAGAATCTGCATAGCTCTGTACTCCACAAATCTACAGTACAGAGTACAGAGCCAAATGAAAAAAAAAAAAAAGCTAATATTCAGCGAATCTGCAGTTCAGATGTGCTGGTTTTGTGGAGAAGCAGTTTTTTTATTTGTGTGGCCAGGTTTGAATGATTGTGTTTGGAACATTTCTCAAAGATATACTGAGTGATTTGGAGTGTATTGTGGGATTTGTATTGTGAGCGTAACCTATAATTTATAATTTATGAGTATGTCATTATTCAGCAGTATTTATTTTCTAATAATGTGTTTCTGTAGTATTAGAGTTGATGTAACTTGACTTTTTATGCAAGTTGAAATGCTCACAAAATATCATTATGTCTGAAAGGTAATAATGTGTGGATGGTCAGCATGTGTGCTGTTGGTTGTGAGAAGGACCTACCCGCTCTAAATGTTGTCCATGTCTTTTTTTGTCTCCTTTGTGTTTGTGTTATAATTAGTCCAAAGATGAGGAGAACAAGGTAGGTTTGTTTCTTGTCCTGTTGAGATACTGCAGTATCAGGGACATAGCATTCAATCCATTCAGTCGCACGCTTTATATGGAAAAAAGAAATGTATAACTTCAAAAACTCTGTGAAAGGGAATTTGGAAATGGCAGCTAAACTCTTCTTCTTTCTTTTTTAAAGATCGAAGCCAATGCCATGACAGAGAAGGTGGGCTTGAGTAGACTCGAGGACAAGTTGTTCACATCTAGTTTTCTGTGCTTTCATTTTCTGAAGTGACATTTTCTAACGGCTTTATATCTATTTGTTAAATGTAGATTTGGGTCTGAATGGGTGAAATTGGGAACGTGCTTTTCCTCAAACCCTTGTAGTGCTCTAGAAGGCTTATACCAGCACAGAAAACTACTTCAAAGAACAACTTTCCTCCAGTAGTTTCCCCTATCGTCGTAGATTCCTCTGTAGCCATAGCAGACTGTGGGTTATGAAAACAGAGGGGCTGAACCTGATACTGCATAAATTAGCATGGTATCAAACGCTACGTGTGTGGAATGCTATTATGCTTGTGGTGGTGCATTGAGAATTGGAGAGATCTCGAGGAGCAGCTTATGTGCATGTTATTTACAACGTCATTCACTGGAGGGAGGCATTTTATATTCAAAGTGTCATTAATCAAAATACGTGGTTCAGTTGGTGAAAAATATCTTCTCGCCTGCCGTGTTGTTTGTAGGCTTGGGTTTGGTGTGAGTAAGACTCCATGGAGGTGGAAGAGCATGTTATGAGCAGATTCCGTATGTTACTTTCAAATGTGAACAGATTTAGTGTTGGAGCATTTCTGTTAACGGGGCCAAGGAGTAATTAGGCCCAATACATTTTCCCTGGCATGGAACTTTTGAACATTATTTTGTATGAGAAATAAGTAAGCTACCATATCTGTTTGAGTTATTGCCTCAAAGTTGAGCTTGGAAGTGGAGTCGACTGTTTTTCTCAAGGGCGATGAAGTATGGGAGGGGTTGCGATGTTGCTTTGGTTTGAAGTTCTATGTGAGTGTTTTCTTTCACCGGAGATTTATTGGACCTAATTGCTTTGAGCATAAAATGGGGGCTTTTCTTTTACCGGTCTCAGGTGTTGTTTTCATTTTCTCACTAACTTCGCCTTGCCACCTAAAAGACCAGGAGCTCCGGCATCCGACAGAATTACTCCCTCTGTTTCAAACATAAATAAGGTCAGACCCAGCCAAGGTCGCTGTCTGGAGGCTTTACTCCCCCTTCCTCCCCAGAGCTGTCAATCACCCATTCCTCCGACGACGTGAATATGGAATGAGCCGATCATTTTCAGTCTCGGGGGCCGCTTCGGAGATGCAGCCCAGACTTTTTACGCAAAAAGGGTTTCTGTCACCTGAATTTTTAACAAAGGCACAGGAGTCACCTGCCACAACATCATCATCGAGCTAAAAAAAACATTAAAAGAGAAACATTTCTAAGTGTCGTGTTTTCATAGATTTTTTTCTCTGTGTGGGCTGAAGACTGTGACTGTGTGGGCCTGCACCCCCCCCCCCCCCCCCCCCCTCACAACTCACAACGGGAATCTTCTAGAACCTGGGTTTTCAGCAGGAATGGCAATCGCAATCTCAACCCCCCCCCCCCCCCCATCCCCCCACCTACCTGGTAAAATGCCCTCAATTTGAACCCTGCCTGGATGCCTTTCAGCCTGGGTGGGGGTCTCTGGATCAGAAGAGGTTAAAACCCCTGTTCAATAATGCCATCTCACTGGGTGAGAATATGGGGTTCCTGCTTTCGACAGGCGAAACCACCGTGGGGGGGTGTGTGTGTGTGGGGTGTTACACCACTTCCCAAAATTGCGGCGCAGATGCCTGGCTGACCTCCAGCAGTCCCTCTAATTGAGAGGAGAGCGGGCCGGCTGATGACACGCTGTGGCAGATAACAGCAGCTGCTAATCTGCTCTGGATGTGGGCTGTGCTGATCCACAGGTGGTGGTCAGAGTCACGGAGGCGTCCGGGAAAGCGATCGTCTCAGTGGGGTCGTTAGAGCGACAAGTGTCCGGGCCCCGCAGCCTGTTATTTGGCTTGTTTAACACATTCTGGCAAAACAGCAATTTTTTAAAAATGTTTTATTTATTTTTTATAAAAAGCTGCTGTAGCTAGAAGTGCTTTGCGGTAGCAACAGGAGAATAATGAGGTTTCGTTAGGCAGAATGTAAGCGGAACTGGGCTTGGATTGGCAGCTCACCGTAACTCCAATCATTTGGACAGTCATGGAATTTCATTTTTCCAACACAACTTTGTTTTGCTCTTTTCCCCATCTAGTAGTAAAGGGTTGTTATTGCAGGAGCCACTCACTCAGCTAGTGAGGGGTGGGGCACCGTGAAATACTGGGCTTGCCATTGGAGAAGCTTTGTGAATGGCAGGATATGTCAACTAATCAGAGTGCGCTCTCCCTACCTGTCTGTCTGCCTACAGCTTGACTCAGAGGCTGCAGAGCTGCTTAATGATCTACAGGTGAAGCTGAACACCGTTCTGGACAACCTGAGTGCCATGTTTGGGAACAGGTGAGCCACTGGTATCTGATTATAAACCCTCCGCTCTCCCGAGCCATTCCATACCATCTCACACTAAAACAAACCTCCCCCAAAAAGTCCAGCTTTCCCCTCACACTTCAACACTCATTGGTCAGAGTTGGTTATTGGTTGGGTAGTGTTGCTGTTGATGGGTGAGTGTTGGTTGTTGGTTGGGGAGAGTTGGTGTTAATTGGTGAGGGTTGGTTATTGGATGGGGAGAATTGGTGTTGATTGGTGAGTCTTGGTTATTGGTTGGGTAGAGTTGGCATTGGTTGGGGAGGGTTGGTGTTGATTGGTGAGTCTTGGTTATTGGTTGGGGAAAGTTGGTGTTGATTGGTGAGTCTTGGTTATTGGTTGGGGAGAGTTGGTGTTGATTGGTGAGTGTATCTGACCCCATTTCCATGGTTACCCATCTCTCAGCTTCCAGAGCCGGATCGATGGCTGTCTGCGACAGATGGCTGAGCTGCTGTACCAGGTGAAGGGGCCCGTCAATGCTAACGCACGCAACACCGTGGAATCCGACTCCGACAACATCCTCCGCCCCCTCATGGAGTTTCTGGATGGAAAGTGAGTGAAGCCTTTGTACCTGATGTACCCATCTGTCCTCTGATAGTAGGGCAGTAGCATTGTTTTCATAATTCAATGCTTCCATTTATATGGTTGTGATATTTTTCCATGTTGGGTACATTTTTATGTATCTGTTTAACTGTGTGTGTGTGCTCTCTCTCTCCTGCGTGTGGGCAGTTTGATTCTGTTTGCGTCTGTGTGTGAAAAGACTGTCCTGAAGCGGGTTCTGAAGGACCTGTGGAGGATCGTGATGAACAGCATGGAGAAGATCATTGTGCTTCCCCAGAGCAACGACAGCTTTGTAAGAGCCCTGAACTCCTCAGGCACACATCTGTCTCACACTTACAGAGTCTGTCACTCACCTCCCCCTCTCACCCTTACACCACCCAACACATCCCTCTTCTATGACATGTCCGTTTGGATGGTCACAAAGGATCAGCAGCGTAACAGCTAGCACACACACACACAGACGTGCACACCCACACACACACACACACACACACACACACACACACACAAATATACACACATACACACACACGGGCACACACACACACAGACACACAAACACATACACACATACACGCACACTCTCTCACACACACACACACACAAACACACACACACACACACACACACACACACACACACACAGAAGCACAAAGACACACATACACACACACACAGAAGCACACATGCACACACAGACACACATATATTCACACACAGTCCCAGGCACGCCGGCAGATTTGAGTTCTCTTGACAAAACCCTCACCTAATAATTAATGTTCCCAGAGTCATCCCTGAGTTATGTGAACAAACTCCAAACCTGTCCCATCTCTCCAACACACTCTTCAATCATACAGTACCTCAGGTCTACCCTGGCCTCAGGAGAACAACATCATATCACCACTCACTAATACAATACAACAACACAAGACTCACTTTAGAAAAAGTTTCATGCTGTGGGGCTTGTATGGTAGAGTGTAGCTGTGCTTTTTTGGGGGCTGGTTTGATACACTAGACCAGCGCTATTCAACGCAGTGTCTGCAGCCATTTGCTCATTTTACAAATTACCTTATCTGAACCGAGCAGGTAACATAATTAGTGTAATCAGGTGATGTAGCGCACGGAAGGAGCAAATACCTGCAGACACTGTGGCCCGTAGGACGTGGAGTTGAGTAGCGCTGACTTAGTTTGCACTGGACTGAACTGTAGCTAAAAGCTTCCTTCAATTCAGTGAATGATTGCCCTCTAGTGGACAACCCCAGAGTATAAACCACTTTTACAGTTTGTTTTGTGTTAACAGAACCTTCATGCCATATAAGCAACTGCCTAAGGCCCCGGCATGGTTAAGGGGCCCCAGTGTACTGCTTTTTATTTTTATGTATGTATTTTGGGGCCCTTGCCTGAGATTAACTGCCACAGTCAAAGAGAAATAAGTTGTACTGAATTTTAACCTTTGTTGCAGGCGAATATAGCAGTCAACTATTTACTGGAGGCTATGGGAAAAAGTATTTTTTTTTACTGTGGTGACATCATCTTTACTCTGTTCCTCTCGGTTGTGTTTAGGGTGTACAAATCCTCACAGCGGCAAAGGAATTGGGACAGCTGTCCAAACTGAAGGTACTGCACCGATGCGTGCATTCTGTTTATATGGTTATGAATATGTATGTTTCTCCCAGTCCGTTCTAATGCTGCTATTCACAATTTATATTTATAGAACATTTAAGAGTAAGTTACATTTTTCTATTCATCTTTTCTGTACTGTTCTTCCCAGAATAAAGACTTATTGCACTCATTAGGATAAGCATGTATTGTTTATTGTTCTGTTCAGAGCTGTTGGTTTGTGGAAGGTATTGATTGGTTGGTTTGGATGGAAACTCTCCAGGTCTCTCTCACCTTGTCTTCCGATTGGTTGCAGGGCGGGAGTGAGACTAAGAGCCTGAGCCCTAAACAGTGTGCTGTTATGGAGGTATCCTTGGAGACCATCAAGGTGAGACAGGGGGCGGGGCCACGGTCTGTATTCATAAGTATTCAGTCAGTCATTTAGCACCAGAACAAACTGATTATGGGTTTCTACTCTTAAAACGATGTTCACAGTATAAAGGTTTTTAAAGGGGACTGCATCAAGTCATTATTAGTGTAGAAGTTGCCTAGAAGTTTGTTTTCAGCTCTAGAAAGCAGAAAGCAAGTTTTCTGCCATTTTTGTCTGCTGAACTCAGTGGAAATTGGGGAGACACCTGATTGCTCCCTCTTTTCCCCCATCCCTCCATTCTCTCACTCCTCCCTCTCCTCCCCATCCCTCCATTCTCTCATTCCTCCCTCTCCCCATCCCTCCATTCTCTCATCCCTCCCTCTCCTCCCCATCCCTCCATTCTCTCACTCCCCCCTCTCCTCCCCATCCCTCCATTCTCTCACTCCCCCCTCTCCTTCCCATCCCTCCATTCTCTCATTCCTCCCTCTCCTCCCCATCCCTCCATTCTCTCATTCCTCCCTCTCCTCCCCATCCCTCCATTCTCACATTCCTCCCTCTCCTCCTGCCCTATCCCTCCATTCTCTCATTCCTCCCTCTCCTCCCCATCCCTCCATTCTCTCATCCCTCCCTCTCCTCCTCCCCATCCCTCCATTCTCTCATTCCTCCCTCTCCTCCCCATCCCTCCATTCTCTCACTCTTCCCTCTCCTCCCCATCCCTCCATTCTCTCATCCCTCCCTCTCCTCCCCCTATCCCTCCATTCTCTCATCCCTCCCTCTCCTCTCCCTCTTCCCGCGCGCTGTGCAGCAATACTTCCACGCCGGGGGGAACGGGCTGAAGAAGGCGTACCTGGAGAAGAGCTCGGAGCTGTCCTCCCTCCGCTACGCGCTGTCTCTCTACACACAGACCACCGACGCGCTCATACGCACCCTCGTCACCAGCCAGCACACCCAGGGTGAGGCCACAACGTGTGCAGTAAGCACACACACACACACATAGATAAACACACACACATACACACACTCATGCCACAACTGGTGCCGTGCAAGGTCCTCTTTTCTTGACCATCGCCTGATTGATTCCGTCCCTGTACCCAGAGTTAGTACTGAAGACATTTTGGTTTGTATGGCTTTAATACAGACTTTTCCACAGACCCTTCTCATCTGCAGTCTAAAACATTTGCATTTTTCATACATTTCTTTTTGTAATTGAGTTTCTCCTCTGCGCTAACTGCGGCAAAATGAATAATTTCTCGTTCGTTTGAATAATTAATGCTTTTTGTTATACACCGTGTGTAGTCAGATAACTCACCGCAGTCTAAAATGAGCCGTAGTGCATGACTCTTCACCCTCTGGCAGAACGAGTCGACACGGGGCTGTGGCTCTGCATTTAGCCAGCAGAGGGCAACAGTGAGACAACAATAACAATGTTCTGTCTCTCTGTCGACAGAGGAACGCTCCGTAATCTAGAGAGTCAGGATTGGATCATCTTGCAGTATCTGCATTCAGCATAGACGTGAATGTTTGTTTTGTTTTGTTCATTTTCTTTCCTCTATTGTCTTTCACTCCATGTTCTCTCTCTCAGTGCATAATGGGATGGGTATACGGATAACCCCGAACGAAAAAATTCACCCGAACAGGGGTAGGTCACAACAGCCAAAAAGCCTCCCCAGACTTCCCTTAGCGAGGTCTTCGGACCCTCCCCCAAACCCCACTCACCTCCTCAGTACCACCCCAGATCAATTACAAAATCACCTGACAATAGAAATTGTTCCTCCAATTATCCCAGATCACCATGGTTGACCCTGCTCCCCAATCATAACCCACCTCCTTTGAGCAACTTCAGTGTTTCTACTGTACCCTACCCAATGGACTCCCATAAACTGCATTGTTTAACAATATTGAATACAATATAATTTTTTTAACTTTTGAAATGAGCTGGGGATAGAAACTATGTATTACTGTTTCAGTTCGGTTGACAGCGATAGGTTGAAACAGGAGGTGAGGTGCTTGGGCGGAACAAAAATCTGCCAACACTTTGGACCCTCAGTACCAGGGTACATGGAGATACTGGCAGGGGTTTTTAGAGCTTGCAGTGGAAAACTACTGTTTTCAATTACCACAGGCATGCCAGAGTAACGTTTACGTCACAACCTCAGCAATGTGGGGCGTGTGTAAGAACCAAAGAGGCTCAGGCCTGGGTCTGTCTGTAATGCGTAAGAATGTGATAAATGCATGAGGTCTTACCCAACTAACCTCAGTCCAACTCTCAATCATAGAATTTTGGAGCATTATTGAAGACTGCCTTTCAGAATCCAGAATTCTGAGAACATCTGAGGAGGCTTAAGTCTTGGACTGTTTAGATGGCAGATGGTCCTGACTGGGCTTGGTCAATCTTTTAATATTCTTACATTTTTTTGAATAATCCCCCCCACCCCCTCTGCAGGGTCAGGGGTGGACCGTCCCGTGGGCGAGATCTCCATACAGGTGGAGCTTTCCACAAACCCCGGAAATGGAGAGCAAAAGGTCACTGTGAAAGGTGGGTCCTGAATAATCCCAAGAGACCACAATCCCTAAAATCCTTTTCCCGTCAAGAAATGATGATGATAACGACGGAATGATGGTGATCATAAAAATCCTTCTTGCTCTGTCTGTCTGTCTGTCTGTCTGTGTGTCTCTCTGTCTGTCTCGCTTTCTCTCTTTCTCAGTCGTGGCTGTGAATGACCTGAAGTGGCAGACCACCGGAATGTTCCGCCCCTTCGTGGAGGTCACCATGATTGGCCCACACCTGAGCGACAAGAAGCGCAAGTTCTCCACCAAGTCCAAGAACAACAGCTGGTCGCCCAAGTACAACGAGACATTCCACTTGTGAGTGCTTACGTCCCCAACCCCTTTGGAGCTTTTTCTGGGGAGTGGAAATTGAAATATGAGTATCCAGGCCACTCTGTGACTTGCTTACATTTTTCTGTCACTTCCCTACCTCTTCTTCCTCTCTCAACCTCTCTGTCCACCCTGAACTCTCTTTTGCACCACTCCTCCGCACGTACTTTCTCCACCTCTTCTCTTTCTCTTCCTCTCAACCCCGCATCCACTTCTCCTTCTCCCTCTCTCGATCGTTTGACGACCCTAAACCCAACCCTGTCCTTCCTGAACGCAAACTACCTTTCCCACACTGTTCTCAACCGATGTCTATATTTATATCTCCATCCCTCTCTTTATATCTCATCATAAAACACACCTCCAACCTTCCCAATCTCAAACTACCTTTCCCCCACCATTCTTCATCTACCTCTATCTTTATCTCTCCCTCCTTAACTTTATATCTCTTCATCAAAAACCCCCCACCCAATGCTATCCTTCCCAAACTCAAACTTACCATTCACATACCTCCATTCTCCATCCATGACTTCTATCTATCCATCACCTTATCACCCTGTCTCTAATTGTCATAACCCCCCCCCCCCCCTCCTCAACCCCCCTCTCAGTGTCCTAGGCAACGAGGCCCCTCTGGACTGCTACGAGCTGCAGGTGTGCGTGAAGGACTACTGTTTCGGGCGGGCGGACCGGATGGTGGGGGTGTCGGTGCTGCAGCTGCGGGACGTGGCGGAGAGGGCCGGCTGTGCCTGCTGGTGCCCCCTGGGCCCCCGGATCCACCTGGACGAGACGGGCGTCACGGTCCTCCGGATCCTGTCCCAGCGCTCGGCCGACGAGGTGGCCCGCGAGGTCGTCAAGCTCAAGTCCGAGACGCGCTCCGCGGAGGAGGGCAGATGAGAGGGGGCCGGCCAATGAGAAGGGCTGGAGCGAGCATGTGACTGAGTCGGGCGGTGGGTTTTGCCCCCTCCTCTCTCTGCTTGTTCTGGAAGAGGGAGGGAGGGGGAGGAGGAGAGAGGAGGAGAGCAGCAGGTGAAACGAGGGTTGCGTGACCTTGAGGTCGTGCACACAGTATTCTTCTGCTTTTCTCATCTCCCGCACACTCCTTTCTCTCTGAAGATGTGGCCTGCTGCCAACCTCTCTCGCCACACACACACACACACACATGCACACACACACACACACACACACGCACACACATGCACTCGCTGTGTATTCTCACTGACATTCCATTTATTTGTCTGTCTGTGAATCGGACAGGGCCTCTGCTGTCCAGTCAAGCAAACCCACTTGCAATTCCCCAAAACTTGTCACAGCATCTACTGCCTTACAGTTTTATGGTCCTGAATGCGTGGAGTTTGACAGATGTATCGCTGATATTGTCCTCCCTGAGTGTATCGAGTTGAGTAAATGCAGTGAATGTATCCAAATAACTGTTTACTTCTGTGCACCAGATTATTTATTTATTCCATGCACTTGGGGGCTCACAGTTTTGACCGAGATGCTTAACATATGTTGTAAAAGGGTTTTTACTGTGTTTTTAGAGATCAACAACATCTAGGATGGGAAACCATAGCCTTGCTGCTTTTGGGAAAATAAACAGTATCATATTTGAATTGAAAGGGGAGTGACTGCAAGATATGTGAATAGAGTGTTTTTATGTATCATTTAATATGCATTATTATGCATTTCAGTCGATCAACTGAATTCCATTTCTGCTCTTCAAATAGTGAGGCCACCCGCATTTTTGTGTCTAAATCTGGGTCCTTCAGAGTTTCTCTCTGGGGCTATGACTGGAGTTCTCTGTAGGATGGGAAAAGAGAGACAGAGGCAGCTCTGAGGGAAAGCCACAGGTGGTTTGCAGACTAGTTACTTTTGTTTATAGCTTCCCTACACTCTCAGAAATAAAGTGACGGTGGAAGTGCATTTTTGCTGTTCAAGGATCAAATTTCCCAAATCTACCCTGAAAGTACAGTAATGTTCTATTCGGGTACAAATGAGTATGTTTTCCAAGCAGGATGTACAAATTAATCATGTATTGCTGGCTAGGGTTAACATTTTTGTGCCTGTAGGGTACGGCCCCAGCGACAAGTATTTGTACCTTTTTAGGTACTTTTCATACCTTTTAGTTCTGCAAGCATAGCCCTGTTTCAATGCAAGGCCTTACTGTAGAGATTGAGGAATCTTGAGTGGTTCTGCTGTCATTGAATTGATCCAGCCTGTCATTTCTTTCATTGCAATACCTCAGTGATGGGGAAAACAAATCTGGTGGAATACTTTTCATTTATTACATAATGCATTCACTTTTTTTGTCTGAAAAAGTATGTTGCACTAATCATGCTGTCTCATCGTGCTGGGTTAACCATTGGCATCTTCCACAGTTCTCGATGTGGGCTGTGCTGAGAATTCGCTGACTAATGTCCTTCTCTAGGCACTGACCATCCCTGCCAAAAGCAGAATCACTTGAGAAAAGAGTCAGAACAAAGTTTAAAAAAAGCTTCTTTACGTTCATTCTTCAGAACATGGGAACTTCCTGTAGCCATCTTGGAAGAGCAGGCTGTGAGGGGGTGACCTACGGATTTTACTTCCAGGTCAAACCGGCCCAGGTGCAATGTTAACATAGATGTGGAGACTCATTCCACTGTAGATATGTGACAGTAAGGGAATCCACCTGGTGTACTGACACAATCTTACACACAAGAGTGACAGTCTGTCGGTCTGTTAGGTTGATAGTACAGGCCGTGACCTCCTGAAAGGAAGACTGTGATTGGACTAGAAAAAGGGGCGGGGCAGCGTATGCCCCTCCTTTGCCATTCAGGAAGAGAAAAATATCCATATTTTGTGTACATACCTCGTGCCAAGCAGTGCAAACAGTCGTTCTTGAATATTTTTACAATGTGAACTCTTGCACAAATATTTTTCTGTATTATAAATATGTGAAAAGATAATAAATAGCATGTAATGTACTGTATACAAACAAAGTGAGTGACAGACCATGGGTTGTGAATTTTTATTTGCGTACTGTCACTTGGGGGTGAGTCATGAAAGCACAGAGTGGTGAAAGAATTGTAAAATGTCAAAATTCTGTACCAATTCATGGGTTTTGTACATAAAGTATTTATGAACCGATTTGTCTATTGAGTTATTGGCATTAATGGAGACTGATTGCTTTATAATGCAGTTTTACAGTTGCACGCCATTACAGCCAGGAGGTGATTTTTTGCTTCCTTGGCTCTCGTGGATCATCCAGGTTATTTTATTTATATATATATATTATATATATTATGCAAAATTTGCATAATGATACACTGCACTCTGTGCTCAGTGCACAATGTTCTAAAACTCAAAAGCTTTGTTCAAGCTAGCAGACTAGCACTTTCAATTACTTATTCTATACTTTGAAATAAGACTAAGATACTGTAGCTTAATGAACAATCAGCAAGTGTTCTAAGCTGAGCAGCTTTTAACTGTGACTTCAGTTTTTTTTTTCACACGGAGTCTGGAGTCAATGGAGTCTGAGTTTTATTGGCCTACAATTGACTTCCTCTTCAGTAGGAGTCAGCCACTGTTTGCTTGGCCTTGAGTTTTCTAGAATGTTTTATCACACATTTTATCACACTGCTTAAAACAAAAATCTTTTGGACAGTACTCATAAACATTTTTTTAAATGAAATTGTATGAAAGCAACACTTGCTGACATTTCCTAAACTGATTTTAGAACAAAAAGCATTGCAGTATATCCTTATTAGAGAGAGAGAGAAGGAGAGAGAGCAACATTTAACTGTAACAAAAACCAGCAAGATGGTCCCACAGGACAATTCTTGCTTGAAATCGTTTCCAAAACTTTTTGTACAACAGTAGTACTACTTTTGTTCAAGTACTCATTCTACACACATACTGTATAACTATTAAAAGCTGGGTGGGCCTTATTGTACCCATGCTCCTCTCTTGACCTCTCTGTGGAAAGCACATTGTGTAGTAAATCCCAGGTAATGTTTCCTGGAAACGTGTTTCACATTTGCAAGTAACTCCTGAAGTATTTCACACAGCTTATTTTTAACTAATAAAGAAAACTCAACTCAAATTTCAAAAGCCATGTTTTCAAGAGTGCCTCAAAGGCCAAGAAAGTGCAGAAGTACAAGTTTGTATCGTGGGAAAGGCAAATGCCAAGTTGCAGATCAGCTGATTGATTAATAAAAAATGGCCATTGGCAACAACACTGGGCAGGGGTTATTTCCCAAAAACATCTCTGGGAAAAAATATGGAAATAATGGAAAATATTTCCTATAAAGAAGCAAGTAGACAACAAACTAACAGAATATCTTCAGCACAGCAAACAAAGACATGAGCAGTGTTCGTTCTGTGAATGTAAAAGTGCCCGTAAACAGACTTATCATTTTCATGTGAAACATTTGATGTTCCCAAAAGTGCTATCAGTAAATTTTTTCTGGCAGTGGTGATGACTGTTCAGTACTCTGTAATTTCCTGCCATTGAGTCTCCCATTTCCAGCTACATGCTATTCATTAAACCCAGCCTGCCCAACCCTGTTCCTGGAGATCTACCTTCCTTTTTTTTCCATGAGCATCCTGCTTTTTCCACGAGTGGCTGCTGCCGGGTCCAAAGTTCACCTCCGTGTTTGTTCGAACCAGGGTTGTGCGGTACCTGTGGTACGTTCCGCACCTGTCACAGGTGTTTTACACAGTCATTCTCACACCTGCCTTACCTGGGACCGCCCTTTGAGCTGCTGCCACCGGCCCCCATGCTGTTTCTATCACTAGAGGCTGTACCTGACTGCTCACCTGATTCTGGAGCCCGGGACCACCTGTGGGTGTGTGCGTGCCTGTGTTTGTGGGTTTTTAACAAGCTGCCTTGGTCTATTGAGACGAAGAGCGACATCGGAGACTCTGTTGGTAGTTACTGTGAAAGGTGTTACATCGTCACCTGGCTGCAAAGTTTTAGCTTCCCTCCCGTGCTCCACCCATTGTTCTATGGGCAACAGCGATTTCCCCGAGGGCTCAGTCGTATTTCAGAGGGAGTGACACGGCGCGACTCGACTCCAGGTACGTCAAGCTTTCATTTCAGATTTCAATTTTCTCTCAGAACTGCTTATTTGGCAATAATTACAATGTAATGCCACCGTCTCATTCCCTATAGATATTTTCTTTCCAAATCAATGTAGAGGTTATTGTATTTACTATTCAACAGTGTGAAGTGAATAAATAGTTGAAATGTCCTGCTTAGTAAACTATGTTGGATTTTCTAAAGTAAAGTAAAAAATGTAAATATACAAAAACACATCTGTTATTTTCCCTACACACTTTTGTTCATTATTCATCTTAAATGCTGGTTATTCTGTAAATATCTGATTTTGAAATGAAATGCTAAAGCTGGCCTTGGTGGTGCATTAGTTTGAGTCATGGTCATTCTTTTGGGGGTGATGTCAGTGTTTTTGGAGTTTGGACAGGATGTCACGGTGACTCAGCAGGAAGTAGAGATTTGCAGGCCTGTGACCTCATAGGTTGTCTCAGTTAGGTCTGTGGACTGGCAATGTTTATTTTTTGTGTGTTAGTATAAAATAACTCATTTGAGATTTCCAAATATTCATTTTCTAAAAGATTTAATTTTACAGAGACATTTTTGTATTTAATTTAAAAAAGTAACATTACTGTAATATTACTGCAAGCAATTGACTACATTTTACATAAAAACTTGATCAAGGCTGTCTGAGATCAGAAGCAAGGAGCCTGCAGAAGAACTGTGGCAAGTTCTCCAACATGCTTGGAACAACCTCCCTGCTGATTGTCTTATAGAACTGCAGGACAGCGTTGGCTCAGAGAAGTGATGCAGTTTTAATGGCGAAGGGTGGTCACAAAAAATATTGATTTGATTCAGTTTTGAACTATTCTGCCAAATTACTAAAATGTAGTGTAAAATGTATAGTACGTTTATTTAGGACCTTTCATGGAATTATGTTTGAAAATCTTATCTGTACAGAATATTATACAGGTGCCTAAGACTTTTGCACAGTACTGTATAATTGTCATATTTTAAGATATTTGTGTCAGGGTAATTATCTTCCTGAACAACGGCATAAAAGAGAAAAGCAGAGAAGCTTGGTCTCTCGCCGAAGAGACCATTTACCTGTCTGAGGAAAGGAACAGTTGCCCAGAGACTCCTCAATGCAGCAATCGGTTCTCACAGAATGATCCTTTTTGCTTTTTCCAGTGCCATCATGGCCGGAATTTTAATCTAGTAAATCTATTCCACCATTTTAGGAAACTATGGATTAGTTGCATTTAAAATGTCCACTCTGGAATGGAACACAATTATTTTAAATGCTCGATTGTGGTTTCCCCTCAAGGATGAAAGTGAACTGAAACATCCTGGTTTGACCTGCAAGGAGCTTCTTTTTGAGTAAAATGCAGTTTATGGGGGACATAGAACTATCCCAAATGAAACCTGTTCAATATTCATGGTTTTGTTCAGTTCAGCATCTTTAATGTCCTAAAAGGGCAATTTGTGTATACTGTAGCTGTAAAGTATGTTATTGTATGTTAAGTATTGTGCTTGTTTCAAGTTTCATTACAATGATTGACAGGCATCTGTTTGCATCTGAGAGATGTAAACTTTAGCATGAATATAGAGACAACAAACCACAGTGTTTGGTGCATATGAATGAGTTTAGCAGAGCCCTGGTGAGAATACATTACAGGTATGTTAGTGGGGTTTTTCCAGATGAAAATTATTTTCCAATTTGGTGTTAATGGATTAAATCATCATTTACCTTAAACTAAATTCAAATGAGTATTTTCTCCTTGTAATAACAGCTCGGTAGATTCCCCAAATATACTCACCAAACTGTGTCTGCGGAAAAAATTATGAATCAAGAACAAACTGAGTCCAAGACACAATGTGTTTTAAGGGCAAATAGGACTTTACAGTATTTCATAGTGTTTTGTAAAAAAACAAAAAAAAAAACATAGTTTAACAAGGCTCTGTAGAAAGTGAGCTGAAAACGCTGGTGTGAGATCATCCATTTTCCCTTCCTTGTTTACTTAGTCAAATGTGCTCATACTGTAAAAACACACTGTACTGTCTCTGGCACTTCTACAACTGATAAGACCTAGAGCCACTCTGCATTACTCATTTTCTCAACTGCAACCTGACTGATGATTAACTATTCGTCCCAGCTTAGTAAATCACTGTATATAAGAGATTCTGCTAAATTAATGTTTAAAGGAAAAATGGCTGGATTGGGGCATTTGTGGACTGTTTTTCATGATCTATGGTGGGCCCATCTGTGAAACCAATGTTCTTTGTGTCTGTGTTGTGGGGCTTTGAGGCTCTGTGGGGCTTTGAGGCTCGAGGCAAAACAACTCAAATGCAATGTGTCCCGTCTCATGGATTTTATCACCCAAAACACCTGCCTACTAACACAGGCCTCTTTCCAGTCAGGAAGTTGATTTAAGGTCACAAATGGGCGAGGCAGGAGCCAATCGTAGCTCCCCCTGCGGTGCCAACGGGCGCAGTCAGCGCTGAGCCGTTTCAAACCAGACAGTGGGGCCCGTCTGTGCGTTAAAACAGCGTCTTAACGAGATGAGCCACCCAGCAGCCTTCACCGTCTCTGCTTCACGACTGGTGCTTCACACCTGGCGCTTCACCCTTCACACTCTGTGTTATGAGTGTTGAGTTTCCTATGTTCATAAGCTAGCGCTGTCGCGCAGTATGTAGCCTGCTGTGCTCTTACCGGGGACTGCCAACAACACGTGCGGGAGAAGGCTCGGCGACGGCAATTACCGTAAACACAGTGACAGGTACAAATGAGATGTTCGGAGAGATTCGCCCCAGGGACCTCGCAGGCTCAGGAAGAGTGCATTATATCCTGCCCATGAGGATCTGCGTGCGTCTGTGTGTGTGTGTGTGTGTGTGTGTGTGTGTGTGTTTGTGTGCCCATGTGTTTATGTCTGTGTGTTTGTGTGCACTGTGCGTGTATGTTTGTGCATGCATGTGTGTGTGTGTGTGTGTGTGTGTATGCGTGTGTGTGTACATGTATGTGGGTGGTGTGCACTGTGCATGTGTGTACGTGTGTCTGTGTTGGTGTGCAGCACAGTATGTGAATTGCAGGAAAGGAGACTAACATCTGCAACCAATTATCAAGAATTTGTCTGGGTGTATTGTGTGTGTGTCCGCATATATCCCTGTGTATGTTTGAGTGTAAGAGTGAAGGAGGAAAAACGTGTGTGTGTGTGTACTGTATATGCGTTTACATGTGTGTGTGTGCGTGTGCATGCATGCGTGTGTGTGTGTGCATCCCTGTGTGCTTTTGTGTGTGCTTGCATGCATGCGGTGAGTGCATCCCTGTGTGTGTGAGTCAGTGTGTGTGTGTGTGTGCGTGCGTGTGTGCGTGTGTGTACATCCCTTTGTGTGTGTGTGAATCCCTGTGTGCTTTTGTGTGTGTGTGCATCCCTGTGTGCTTTTGTGTGTGCGTGCATGCGTGCATGCATGCGGCGTGTGCATCCCTGTGTGTGTGAGTCAGTGTGTGTGTGTGTGTGTGCGTGCGTGTGTGCATGTGTGTGTACATCCCTTTGTGTGTGTGTGCGTGTGTGTGTACATGTGATTAGAGGGTGAGAGTTACTCCAAGTCGCTCTAAAATGCACTGGACTTTCAGTAAGTGAGAGTGATGGAAAAATAAAAATAAATCTGCTTCATTTTAGCCAGCACAGGAAACAGCTTCTGAGACTAAACATAGGAGAACCTGAAAAGAAGAGGAAGGGTGTGAGGAAGGAGAGGAGAAGAGAGGAGAGGTGCAGTACCACAGCTGGTTTGTCAGGCTGGTGAATGGGGTGAGTGGCAGAGTGGTGTGTGTGTGTGTGTGTGTGTGTTTGGGTTGGGTGGGAGGCTATCGGGAGGACCGCCCTGCTTGCTTGTTTATCTTCTGAGTGTGCGATTGAATAAGCACCCTGAGTCCCAGGCTCACTTCCTTTTCTACTGAGAGAGAGAGAGAGAGAGAGAGAAAGAGAGAGAGAGAGGGAGCGAGTGAGGGGGTGGGAGGTACTGGGAAGTGTTTGTAGGTAGTTCAGTTTTTCATTCTGAGAGGCTAGGACTGGTTGCGGGAACACGGACTGTTTGAGTCAAAGCCGGTAAGAGTTAACGTTCAGTTCTTCAGCGTGAAAAGTGTGCGGAGGACAGTGGGGCTAAAGAGGCAGAGGGGGAAGGGGTGGTGGGAACGTTTCTCAGGAATCTGGGAAAGCTGTGGGAAGTCCCCTCGCCTGCAGTCCGATTGTCCGATGTTTCATACGTGGAGCTGCTTGCCGCTGGGAAGGGGTGTGGTGGGGAGCTAGCACAGGGGCAGAGTGAAATCTGAGTAAAAGCACAGGAAGAGAAGTGCATGCCTGTCTGTTGGCGAACGGGGGCCGGGGGGGCACAGGGGGACCCCTTAAATGCGCCAGTGGAAAGAGTGAGCGCTGGGTTCTGAGAAAAGTCTCACACATGCTTTCGTTTGAGAGCCCCCAAAGTGGAGGACGTTTTTTCCATTTACTGTTTAGCGTCTATTGCTCTTTTTCTGCTGCTTTCTCTCGTGCGGTGTTGGTTTTTTTCCTCTGAGCTTTTAAATCGCGAATCACTTTTTATACCAGGGAGAAAGGTTTCAGCGTAGTTACATGTCCAGTGTTCAGTTACCGCTCTTACAGAGTGTATGTGAGTCCATGAGGGAATCTGTTTTAGAGTTGACTTGATGCGGAACATGCTGCTGGTTGCCCCTCCCACTCCGGATGACACGGCTGTCTGGTTGTGACTGCTCTCTATCTGATGTGAAAATCTCTTTCATCACCTCTCCAGTGAGCTTGAGTTAATGCACTACCGGATGAGCAATGCTTAAGTGTATGCTTGCGGTTGCTTTCTTGAAAGATATTTATAAAATAAAAAATAGGATTTTATCGTCAATAAAAAAGTCTTGTGTCCTTCCCCTTGTTTCAGTTTTACTAGAAAGTTGGTGTGCGAAGGTGACTTCCCAAAGACGTTCACAGATTCACAAATCTGTCGGACATTTTGATCAGAAATGATAGACGACAATGATGAAGTGATGATGATTATGGTGAAGGAAGATGAGGATGAAGATATGGAGTATGATGATAATGAGGTTGAGGGAGAATAGGATGGCAATGATGATGATGGTGTTCAAAAAGAAGATGATGTAGACTATGACGAGGAAGAAGAAGATGATGATGAGAAAGATGATTATGAACATGAAGTTGAGGGAGAATAAGGTGACAATGATGATGATGGTGTTCAACATGAAGATGATGTAGACTATGACGAAGAAGAAGAAGATGATAAGGATCATGAAGATGGTGTTGAGGAAGAGGATTGATTATGATGACAGCAGAGCTGTCTGTCAATGGGAGTTAGTCTGGTATATCAGAATCCCCAGCTATGAGGAAGCTTACTCCACTGGTGTATGGACACCTCTCATCCCGTCTGTCTGTCTGTCAGTCTGTCTGTAAGATAAAACACACTCACTGCGGGTCTGACTTTAACAAAGTAACAGGAAGAAGCAGCAGCAGGTTTTATTGGTGTTTTCGTGGTTGCAGACAAGAGGCAGATCTGGCTTGTGTCTGACTATAAGCTCAAATATGTTTACAGAACAATAGCCTGTCTCCAGGTCTCTCATAAAAATCGATCTCAGTTAAATCCTGCTATTTGTGTTCATGAAATAGGAATATTCTGAAAACCTTCCTTTGAAGCGCCATCACTGGCCCCTTTATTTTCTGGAATTAGCTTTCACTAGTGTTTTTATTTACATCAGCAATGTTTGTTTCCCTGCTTTCCTCCCTCTTTGCTCTGTCTGCTCTCTCTCTCTCACTCTCTCTCCCCATGTATTAAATGTGCGCACATTTTCATGATTTCCCCCCTTTGTAAATACCGTGCCTTCCCAGACTTACGACGCTTCACCATCTAACCTGGTACAGTGACCTGGGGCTTTGTGCCTGCGTCTGCCCGGCATTCAGCAGCAGTATCGGCCCAACACACGCGCTCATTGTGACCCTGAATAGCCACCGGCGGCTATTGTGCCCTCCGCCCGATCATCGCATCCACCGTGAAAGCAGCTCCCCTGCCTACCGAGGAACCGCATCAATAATGCAGTGACCGTATTCAACGCTCTATTCTTCCCGCCAGAGAAATAGTTACACGGCTGAGCTGATCCTTATTTATCCATGAATAATTCATCGGCTAATTAACCTCGTTGATTTGTCACATAAACTGAGAATGGCAGTGTTCAGCGTGCAAATTCACGAACGTTTATTTTTTTTTTGGCTCATGTTTTTCTCCATTTTGTTCAAAATCACACCCCGTCCTGTTGATATCTGCACAATGCAAAGTGACATTAATAGAAAGGGGAAGTTGCCTTTTGTTGAAAAGGTGGAGATTTTTTGCGGACATTTTTAATAACTTCCACGAATACAGGAGATTATAATGAAACGGAGGCAGGATACAGTGTTTGGGGGAGCCTTCCTATCGCCCAAAGGAAAAGCAGCATGTTTGGGTGTGATTTCATTCCGCTGTGTATGAGCAGATCTTTCTCTGGTCCGGTCACACAGCTCCCTGGTTAAAATGATGAAATCTGTGAGACATCGTAGTGAGACATTTTACTAGGAGTCTGTGAGACATCGTAGTGAGACATTTTATGAGGAGTCTGTGAGACATCGTAGTGAGACATTTTACTAGGAGTCTGTGAGACATCGTAGTGAGACATTTTACTAGGAGTCTGTGAGACATCGTAGTGAGACATTTTACGAGGAGTCTGTGAGACATTGTATTGAGACATTTTACTAGGAGTCTGTGAGACATTGTATTGAGACATTTTACGAGGAGTCTGTGAGACATTGTATTGAGACATTTTACTAGGAGTCTGTGAGGCATTGTATTGAGACATTTTACTAGGAGTCTGTGAGGCATTGTATTGAGACATTTTACTAGGAGTCTGTGAGACATTGTATTGAGACATTTTACTAGGAGTCTGTGAGACATCGTAGTGAGACATTTTACTAGGAGTCTGTGAGACATCGTAGTGAGACATTTTACTAGGAGTCTGTGAGACATTGTATTGAGACATTTTACTAGGAGTCTGTGAGACATCATAGTGAGACATTTTACTAGGGGTCTGTGAGACATTGTATTGAGACATTTTACTAGGAGTCTGTGAGACATTGTATTGAGACATTTTACTAGGAGTCTGTGAGACATTGTATTGAGAGTGATTCTGTTGGACTCGTCCCAGGCAGTGAGGACCACAGCTAAAATGGAAAGAGAATGAACATGTCATTTGCTTTCAGGTTTTTCAGGGAAATTGTTGTTCCTCTTTGTTTGCTGTTTCATGTTTTTGATTTCTTACCTTCTCCCTGATTGTTGAATGAAATGCAGCACTATACTGTAATTATGTGGACTTACATAATGGAAAATTTTAAGCAAAATATATTTTGCAACAGTATACTGTATATCTTTGAAACATATCATGGAATCATGGAACTGCAATTATTTGCCTATATATTGTGAAGTGTTGCCATATCTTATTTTTGTCTTGAATTTGCTTTATTTCAAGAAATTGCTTTCTGTTCCATGTCCACGTTTTAAAAAATATATACCGTAACACTGGTCAAATCAGACGATACCACCTTAT
Source organism: Conger conger (assembly GCF_963514075.1). Classification (NCBI taxonomy): domain Eukaryota; kingdom Metazoa; phylum Chordata; class Actinopteri; order Anguilliformes; family Congridae; genus Conger; species Conger conger. The sequence goes on along the minus strand of NC_083770.1, from coordinate 16,271,846 downwards.
TGCTATGAAGCATCCAGCCCCAGTCCGGTTTCCTGGGTTTCTGACTGTGTTTTCGGAGTCAGGGCCTGTGGCCTACCTCACGCTGCCATGCGTGCCCGGGTCTGACAGGACCAGAATTAGCATGGTGATACGCACGCCCTTATCTGCCCCCGCTGGAAGGTGTGTAGTTGATGTCAGATGATAACCAGGATGCCAGCTCTGGGCTCGCTTCCGTATAAGGGCTGCCGTGCCCTGAGGTGGAGGGGGCTGGATAGTGTTTGGAAGTGGATCTGCTCGAGACTCTTATCATACTTTGTTAGAGGCCTCTCGAAATGGCCTGGCCATGCACAACAGCCTCACCCATCCTATTACATTACATTACATTACATAACATTACTGGCATTTTGCAGACGCTCTTATCCAGAGCGACGTACAGTTGATTAGACTAAGCAGGAGATGATCCTCCCCTGGAGCAATGAAGGATTAAGGTCCTTGCTCAAAGGCCCAACGGCTGTGCGGATCTTATTGTGGCTAGACCGGAATTAGAGCCACCAACCTTGCATGTCCCAGTCATTTACCTCAACCACTACGCTACAGGCCGCCCCGCCCCACTCCACACACCCAACTCCACACACCCAAATTCTGCTCCCCTGTCACCCACAAGGCTTTCAGCTAGAGCTCAGAGGGCTTCCAAAGGGTAGCTCTGGATCATTCAGGGGTGTCCAATGACTGCTTTGGATGCTTCCCCAGTAGTAGATGAGAAGCCAAATAAAACAGTTCCCAGATCATTTAGATGCTCACTGTCCAATGTTTGATGTACGATTGTTTGTGTGTGTGTATGTGTGTGTGTCTGTGAGAGAGAGAGAGATAGATAGAGTGTATCCATTATAGGGAGATTCATACCCAAGCCTGTATTTGTATTGTATATGCGTGTTCATATGCACAGATTAATCATATTTCCATAGCAGCCTGTTGAGATGACAGTTTTGCTTCCTGTATCAGGTCCTGCAGAGACTTTGGAGGTGTTGATATGGTGCAGGAACAATGATAGCTCTGTTCCAACACATGGTGCCAGATAGAAACAAGAAACATTAAACCTCTCTTAAGTATTTTTGCGTTCTTTATTAACTTGTTTGATAGTGTAGAAGCCAGTGTACTCCTCCTCATCACTGCCTGTGATGTGTACCATTGGAAATACGGAGAACTGTCATTTGTTTGTACATTGTGCCTAAGTCCGTACCCAAGTTGTCTTCTAAAATGATTGACAGCAAATAAATATACACCTAAAAGACATGAAAGTAAAACTGCACCTGGACATAGCCTCTTACTTTTTATTGTCAACAGCAACACATTGTTCATCAGAGAGAGAGAGAGAGAGACTAACCTCATCCGATAACAATAAAGGAAAACACATACACAACCCCCCCCCCCCCAAACAAAAACCCCCCAAAACCCCAAAAAAAACAAAAAGGAAAGAAAAAACAGTTTGGCTGGATTTCAGCTTCGTAAGTGTCTGGAAATAGCAGCCGTGTGCGATTAGATGACTGAGTAAGCATTAACCCTTCAGCACTCAAATCAGGAGCCAACCCTGTGTTTCAATCTTACCTGCTTTGTCTGGGTGACACTAGTAAAAGCACTGATCTGTAATCAGGTGGAGGTGGTTTGGGTAGTGGTTGGAAAATGATGTGGACAAATATAGAGGCAAGTTTGGATCATGCAGACACACCATAAGGGTGGTCAGGGTTTATTTAAAAGTTTATGTGTCTTAATTGTTGTCAATAATACAGTCAGAACAGAGTTTTTTGTGTGAACTATCATAGGCTAAGGTTAATGCAAACTAATACTAGCTTGCCGGGAGCAACGTGTCTCCCGGTCTTGACGGGTTAGCTTCCTGACACATACCCACTCTCACCCAGAGAGAGAACGAGAGAGAGTGGGAGAAGAAGAACGGAGAGAGGAGGACAGAGAGAGTGACATAGAATGAGGGGATACAGTGAGAGGGAGAACTGTTGATTGTAAATGAGGAAGGTGCTTCATTCTTTATGGTATGGCACAGAATGAGGTGTCACCCGACCGCAATAACACCACGAGACAGGAAGTTGATTCAGTAAAGCAGTTTTCTCTGAATTTACTGTACCCTCCAACTGCAATGCAAGTGAGGTGGGCGGAAAGGGGAGGGGGGAGTCTTACGGTACGTTGGTCACATGACACGGTACGTTGTTTCAAATTAAATTGAAACAAAACCAGATAAAACATTCAGAAAAATGTTTCCTCCCAAGAGGCACTGATCATTTTGTTGTGTACACAACCCTGCTATAAAATCCAGCTCTGACCAGCGGGGAATTACGAGCTACCATCTGTTAAAAGCCTAGCTTGAGCAGTTTTTTTCAGCGGGGCACTTGAAGTGCAGCTCTACAGGTGATCTTGCGGGTGCTCGATTTACCAGCGGGCCTCTGATGTCAGCCTCCCAGCCTTGGGTGACAGTACAGTCCATTGTGCAGGGCTATGCTGGGCTGCCAGCACTGGCCAGGTCCGGATTTGAAACCAGACCGCGGGGCCCATCCGTGCCCTAGGACAATGGCTGAACAGGAGCCCCTGCCCAGAAAGTCTTAAATGCAGACATTTAGCCTGGGAGTTAATGGCGCGGCTAATTTCCCTCGATGAAGGACCGCCACCATTCCTTCCCCTTTTAAAGTTCTGCTTTCCAACCACGCCAGGGACTGGGGTGCGGCTCCAACACTTTTATAGGGAGGCCTGCTCTAGCGCTGCCGGCCAGAACAGTGCATTACGACTCTTTATGTAAACATGCTGTTTATAACTTCAGCTCTGCCTGTAGCGTCTAGGAGAAGCAGTTCATATCGGGCGCAAGGCAAAACTGACGTTAAATCAGCTTTATGGAACGCCTCAGTGTTACTTGAAAATGTAACTTGTCCTCACAGTTCATGTGTTCTCATACTGTATATACATAGTTTAAGGCGATGAGATAATATTTCATAATAACACAAAAAAAGAGTCACAAACAAAACCACACCGTCATTTGGCAGATGTCATTTCCACATAGAATACATTGTCCAACTGGACATTTATTAGGTGGTGAAAGCAAGCCAAGTTAAGTATCTTGCTCGAGGGTATAGTATCTGTCCTCCACCTGGGATAGGATCCAGTTCTTAAACCAAACCATCCGATTTACTCTTCCCTGTAGAACTTGTGTCTGAGAATCTCGGATAGTTCTTGGCTCTGGTGAGATTTCAGCTCTCTCTTTCTCTCGCACCCCTCTTTCTGTACCTCCCTCCCCCTCATTCTCTGTCTGCCTTTTAAAACATATTTAACCACATGTGTTCAGTTTCCTTAAATAGGAGCTTGTGAGGTAATCGTGGGATATGAGCCAGCTGGGAGGGAATCAGAATCGCCATTTTCCTCCACTAACTCAGGACAGTACTATGTACAAAGAAAAGACACATTTTCCTCCACTAACTCAGGACAGTACTATGTACAAAGAAAAGACACATTTTCCTACACTAACTCAGGACAGTACTATGTACAAAGAAAAGACACATTTTCCTACACTAACTCAGGACATTACTGTGTACAAAGAAAAGACACATTTTCCTACACTAACTCAGGACATTACTGTGTACAAAGAAAAGACACATTTTCCTACAGTAACCCGGGACAGCAATATGCACAAAGTAAAACCACACTGAGTGTTCCTCTTTCAATCTCTTAAAGGACATAATACATTTAATTTGCTATAAAGTGTTATATAATTTATTTTATATTAAGGGCGAATACACACTGTAAGTATGAACACACTCAGAAGCATAGCACAGCAAAGCCATTCATGATAAATCGGAAAACCCACACTTCAGAACACATCATTAAATTCACATGCTATGCCATCTTTTTGCAGTAAGTTTTTAGTACTTTTATTTTATTATCCTTCATGCATGCCCACAGTAGGTTTTAATGCATATTTTAAATCACATATATTTTTCTGATGGCATTTCACTGAGCTGTCGTAGCAGTAATTTTCTTTGTTTTTTTCCCACTATCTTTCTGTGTTGATTGTATTTTTGTGTTTTATGGGGGTTGCAGTGCCATCTTATTATTGATTTTCATTTTATTTAGGGTGGGGTGGGGTTGGGTGGGGTGGGGTGGGGTAGGGTGGGGTGGGGTGGGGTAGGGTGGGGTGGTGGGCGGAGAGGAAGCCCTGAAGAACACAGACACAGCACGAGCACTCAGGGGTGCAGTCAGTGTTGTGGGAGAGTGAAGTTTAATGATTTGTGTGGGTTGGTTTGGAATATAAAAAGGTCTGAATGACTGCATAGTTCCACTGGCTGTGTTAGTACAGCACTGGTCCCCAGGGGTGAGTGTTTCCTAAAGAATCTGCTGCCCATACACAGCAGATTTTCAGACACACCCCCACAAAGGTCATTTGTCTTGGAGGTGGGGGGGGTTGATTGGGCTAGTAACAAGCCCCTCAGGGGTTTCCAGTGTTCACTAACCAAAGCCCCCCGCCCCCCCCCCAAAAAAAACACCCGCCCCTCCACCAAAGCCCAAACGTCCAGACAGTGTACTCATTTCAAGGTGTTTTACAGTTGGATGATGAGCATTCTTTCCCTTTTCTATGAATAGCTTGTTCAGTGCCAGGTTTGGAGGCCCCATAGTAATAAATGGTCAATGAAACATGCTGATGGACATTTCCCTTCAGGTCTTTTCCTGTCTCCCCCGCTGAGGGATGCCCAACCCATAATGCTGGACTTGTTCCATCTGCAGCGCCCTCTGCAGGTTGGGAGGGTGTGCAGCAGTGCAGATGTGCATGTAATTCAGCAGCCAGACTGAACTGATGAACATTGTGTCGTTGAACTGTGCAGCTGAGGCAGTGCTTGGGAAGTGCTACTGCATCACCAAACAGAAGCTTCGTTACAGACCCCAGTATGACCAGCAAACCTTTATAAAAGGAAAACAGAAATACAAGCACATCTATCGGGCTACCCAGGAAAGTGTTCAGCATTTATTCAACTCTTACAGGCAGCTCATGTGAGTCCAACAGGGCCATATGTACTCTGCAAGAGTTGATTTAACACTGAATATTTTACTGTGAACCTACCAATGCCAGCACTTTGAAGATCAGCTCTACAGTGACCTACTAATGACTAGACCATTCATCCATTCACCAACAATTCTATATCCTGCTAGCATCTGTTAGCATCGGATCCTCAGCTTCATTGCTAGCTTGCGGGCCACTGTAGTATCAGTTTGCATGAGCGGAAAGAGAATGATAAGGAACCTGCACACTGTTTCAGTGCACTAGATTAACAAACAAATTGCCTTTCATCCTACATTATGTCCATCAGCTTCATCCACAGTCTGAGTCACTAAAGGAAATGGCCCCTTATCAACTCGCTCTTAAGAGCTGAGCCCTTCTGACATCCGACCTCAGGCCTCAGCCAAAACACACAGCACAGCAACAAAGGAGAAAAACTGGATAAAGTACACAGCTGCCCATGACAGGAATGGCCTTCAAAATATGTCTCAATCTCACAAAGAATAAGTTCCCTAGCGACCGGTTTTCTGATTGGACGCATTGACGGATGAGCGAGGAAACCCGCGTTGTGATTAACGCCAGTGCTTTGTGCTTTTCTCTCCCCAGGCAGAGCATGGTTGTGTAGGGAAGAGGGAAGGGGCTCGATGATGTCGTTCTTCGGGCTGAGCTGCGGGAAGAAGAAGGAGAGAGGTGAGCTTTCTGACGGTGTGAGGTACAGGCGAACTGCCATGGGGGGTGTTTCACAAAGCAGGATTACTGAGTTAGCTGGATAACTGCACAGAGTAAAACCCACAAAGCAGGATTACTGAGTTAGCTGGATAACTGCACAGAGTAAAACCCACAAAGCAGGATTACTGAGTTAGCTAGATAACTGCACAGAGTAAAACCCACAACGCAGGATTACTGAGTTAGCTGGATAACTGCACAGAGTAAAACCCACAAAGCAGGATTACTCAGTTAGCTGGATAACTGCACCGAGTAAAACCCACAAAGCAGGATTACTGAGTTAGCTGGATAACTGCACCAAGTAAAACCCACAAAGCAGGATTACTGAGTTAGCTGGATAACTGCACAGAGTAAAACCCACAAAGCAGGATTACTGAGTTAGCTGGATAACTCCGCTGAGTAAAACCTGGAAGCCTCCCAAATCTGGAACATGGACTGAAATAAAAATAGCTGTTCTGGGTCTTACTCAGTGCATTTATCCAGCTAGCTCTGCTTTGTGAAATACCTCCCCTGTTCTCTTAGGTTGTCCTCTTAAATAATCTGCTCCTCTTCTGTTTGTCTGTCCCTGTTTTTAACCAGTAAACAAGCACCTCTTCACAGTAAAGTGTTTATTCAACTCTAACAGGGTACATATCACAGTAGTCATGTAGTGACAATATGCACTGTGTAAGAGTTGATTTAACACCGAACAGCTGTCAGCACACCGGTGTTTTGCACATTTGGTCTGTAGTGGTACACTAGCAGCAGGCCTATTGGCCTAGTATGTGCTGCTCTTTTAGCTGCTGACCCTTAGCTCCCCTCATCAGCTGTCCGCTGGTGGGTTTCTGTACACGGACTGCTGTGCCAATGGTGTCTGTCCCTGCTCTGCCTGTCTTCCATTTTCTTTTTATTTGCCTCTCCCCTGTCTGTGTGTTTGTGTGTGTGTATGAGTGTGTCTGCTGGCATGTGTGTGTGTGTGTGTTTGCATGTGTGAGTGTATGTGTGTGTGTGTGTGCGTGCGTTTATGCGTGTGTTTGTACATTATTGCCAGCAGTCTCAGTACAGATGCATGCTGAAAAGCACATCCTGTAAAGCTGTGTCGTTGTACATGCAGCGTTCATCGGTGCTCATGTAAGGAGACCCTGACCTGTGGCTCTTTGTCTTCCAGAGGAAGAGAGATGGCTCAAAGCAAATGACAGAGAGTTCAACCTTTCCTTCAAGTATGCGGTGAGTGGAACGGGAGTACCCTTAAACACTGTTATCTGTTCCTCTGTGGGGAATCCAGCAGAATAATTAAGAACTTGGTTTGAAATGTTTAATTCCCACAGTCCCTCATAAACTCCCTGCAGATAAATCCCTGACAATTTTAGTAGAAACATGTTTCCACAAATATCCAGAATAAAAAATGATTATTTTAATAATTGTGAAGGTTTTTCTTGGCAACCAAATCCTCTGGAATCTTCATTGTTTAATTTTGCTGGAATCTCCAGTTTTCAGGATGAAATTTTCAGACAGGTATGTGACCCAGATCTGGTGCATGCATTTGCTGTAAACTCTGTATGGCTTTGCACAAGCTGTCTGGCAGAGTTTGGGCCCATTGTGGTTGAGAAATGTCTCAAGTGTGTGAAGGCTGGTTTGTTCTGTGGGGCTAAAGTGTGTGAGTCAATATTTGCTCTGTGGGGGTGGCTGTGTGGATCTCCTACTCCCTGTTTACGATTTGCGATAGGCGGCTGGCTGTCTGCTCGCAGGACACACCCCTGCTGGCTCTGGAGCTCAGCCATGTTGTTCACTGTACCACCATTTCCCCACCATACCAGCCATCTTTCCCACCATACCGGCCATCTTTCCCACTGTACCACCATTTCCCCACCATACCGGCCATCTTTCCCACTGTGCCACCATTTCCCCACCATACCGGCCATCTTTCCCACTGTGCCACCATTTCCCCACCATACCAGCCATCTTTCCCACTGTGCCACCATTTTCCCACCATACTGGCCATCTTTCCCACTGTACCACCTTTTCCCCACCATACCGGCCATCTTTCCCACTGTGCCACCATTTCCCCACCATACCGGCCGTCTTTCCCACTCTGCCACCATTTCCCCACCATACCGGCCGTCTTTCCCACTGTGCCACCATTTCCCCACCATACCGGCCGTCTTTCCCACTGTGCCACCATTTCCCCACCATACCAGCCGAGTTTGCTCTTTCGTTTTGAGGATGAATAGATAAATGCCCCTTGTCACGGTGGTAAAGAGAATAGGCCTTCCATTATTAACACCTTTAGTTCTAAAGGTACAAGGCTATAAAACTGCTCCAGATGAACATTAGTAGTTTTTTTCTCGATCACTTTGGCCCATTATCGCTCAACATTTTTAATGTGTATGTTAATGTTTAAATGTAGGTGCATTTGCCAAAACATGGTTCAGCTCCAAAAGTGCGTACCTCACTCCAAGTCATTAACTCATGTTTCACAATTAAATTATTGTTTCAATGAATTATTCATCAAAATGAAAAGTCCCTTTATCATTGTTTGAAATCACGACCATCCAAATGGTTAGACATATTGTCATTATGACAGTGCGCCCTGAAAAAACGTTTGTTACAGTAACTTCAAACTTCAGTCTCACTTTCTGCAGTACAATATTTCACGTTGAAATATCAATTTTATTGATACTGTGACACTGTGCAATACAGAAAACACAACAGTGCAAGGGTATCAAAGGGTATCAAATTCAAAACATTGGTGCTAGCCTTCCAAGCAGTTAAAGGGTCTTCCCCAGCTTATCTGCAAAAAATCATCAGACCCTACACCCCTGCCAGACCTCTTCGTTCAGCCTCCACAGGCCGCTTGGCACCTCCCCCTCTCAGAACCTCCACCTCACACTCACGACTACTGTCTGTTCTGGCTCCACGGTGGTGGAACGAACTCCCCGTTGAGGTCAGAACTATAGAATCTCTCCCCACCTTCAAGCGCAAGTTGAAGACGCACCTCTTCAAGCAGCACCTCTCCCCATCCCTCCCTACCTCCCTGTGAACCTTAATTGTTGTCTCTGTGACTTGCTTTGTGTATCGGTATTTTTAGTTGGCTAGGGAAGCAGTGTTTGGATAGTTAACTTTGGTCACTTTTGCTCTGTTTGTTTGTTTGTTCAAAAAAAAAAAAAAAAAAAAAAAGCCCCTTGTCCTTCTCTTTGTTGTACAGGTAGCAGTTGAAATTGTACTTACCTCTAGGGTCTTTCAGCGAACTTATCCCTGGTTATGGGTATGCACTTTGTTGTACGTCGCTCTGGATAAGAGCGTCTGCCAAATGCCAATAATGTAATGTAATGTAATGTATCAGTTTGAAATCACCATATAATACCTCACAGTATAATTCATTTATTCTTTCTGAACTTCAAACATGCATTTACTGTACACTGAACTAGCATTAAGAATTACAATATCGCCCAATTGTGCACCTGTTTTCCCTTCAGGAGAGTTTGTATGATGGCCCACAAACTGACAATTAGGCCAATTGTAGACAATTGTACGTAATCATTTACATAAATGTGCTTAACATTTGCAATTTGTAGAATGCAATGAGAAATTGTGTTCTGTTGTAAGGTTATGGGGTGGAGGTTTTCACATTGTTTTGAGAACGTTAATTGTCATTCGACAGTTGGGCCAAAGCGATTGAGTTAAAATGTAAGAGACACGGAGGCGACAGCAGACACTGTTGAGAAACCGCCCCAGCTCCTTCAGCAACTTTCTGGGTTGTTATGACGACCTTGGGATGCTCTGATGTCAAGCAAGTGAGGATGGTTGCCGTGGGGACTTACAGTATGCAACACTTTCATTTAGCACTGGGTTCCCCTGAGAGATATCACCCATGGTTACGTGTGTTGCACTCTTAAGAATGAAACCATGAACAAACGAATGAAACAAAATTGGTGCTACAGTAAGACTGAGTGTGGGGGGGATATTGCATGGCATACCCAATCAGAGTGTTTTTTGAAGTACAGTCGGTTGATTTGTTTGCCTACAGATCAGGTGAGCAGGGTGAGTAAATGTCCTGTAACTTAATGGCCAGAAATGCACATTCTCTTTCAGAAAGAGGGGACTGTGTGAGTCAGCTATGTGTGGGAAATATTTGCCAGTCTACCAGGAGCTTATCAGAAAAAACAGATGCTGTTAGATTACACTGTTAAAATGCACCCTTAAGAGTCTATGTACTCAAACTTGTCAAACCCTGCAAAAACCCCAGATATCCATTTATATCTACAAAGGGAAAGGGAAATATTGCATTGTGATTGTGCAATATATGGAAAGCAATGCCTCACTTATTTTGCTTCATGATTTTCTCTCATGTATATCTTCATCTTAAAATGAAATGTGATCTGTTGTAAGAATATGATGAAAGAAAACTTTCACCTTGTTAATTTAGTTTTTGAATGTGGCCTTTAGAGAGTGCCATAATGAACAACATCAGATTAAGGAAGAGACAGTGGAGCGACAGGTCTTCTGCCCGCTTGTGTAACCCAGTCACGGTGGAGTGGACTTTCGCTTCCTCTCTCCTCTTTAAAACTTTAAAACCTCTTTTCACCATAACTCAAATCTGCTAACGCAATTCTTTTTTTATGCTTTTCCCTCATTTTTCTCACAAAGAAATATTGTCAGCACAGCTTACCGCAAGTCACGTCTTATCACACCGCAGCTTACAAGTCAGGCCCCCACAGATATGGGGCTGAGGAAGATATTTCATGTGAATTGGGTGCAACTGATTGGTCAGTGAGTGTCAGCATCACATACTGGCACTGGCGTGCTTTGGATTCGAAAACCAAACCATGCTACATACTAAATAGGGCCTTATGAGACACAAGACCATTTACACAGTGAGACAGTGCTTTAACAGATACCAGACTGTGGGCCCAATCTGCACACTAATACAATGCTTTAACAAGTAAGAATCACGCAACTGCCCTCAAACCAACCAGATGATTGGCTAATTAAATGATGTAATTTCAATTAATGTAACTGACATATTGTGTTTTAAGTTTCTGTATTTACAATTATAGTTTACTTCATAACTTTAATACTAATTTGGGTAGAAATGCATTTAACGCATTTCGGTTGAAAACTGTTTCATATGTTTAAGTAGAAATAGTTTTCTCTGTGTTGTTACACAACAAGGCTTTAACTTGGCTTTAAATGTGATTCATCATTTCTTCAGGATGTAAAAATGAACATATGCATATTATTTAATGTAGATGTCAATATGAATTGTATTACTCTATTCTTGGAGAAGTATGTTTGCAGAAATATATCCCTTATCTATGGGAAAAGGTCACTTTCATTGTGATGGCAGGAATAGTAGGTCCTTGCAAACAGTAATATCATTTTCTTTTCTTTATCTGCTTCTCTTCCAGACCAATGCCATAAAAACCTCCAAGTACAGCCTGTTTACCTTCGTGCCGCTCAACCTTTTTGAGCAGTTACAGAGGATAGCCAATGCATACTTCCTGTTCCTGCTTGTCCTCCAGGTAAAACTCCCCACCCCCCCTGCCCCGAGTCCTAACCCTACTCTTTCAGTCTGTTTGAGTCAATTCCAACAACTGAAATGGAGCATATTCAATAGGCAGAACATTCTGTTATACTGCATGTCAAACTGTTTTGTCTGCAGGACAGGAAGGAAGTTCATTCTGTCTGATTTCCAGTGTTTTCCAACACTCTTTGGGAGAGGTTTCCTGGGTGTGTCCTGGGTGTGGGAATGTTGGCTCTGCTAGGTTGGTGGTGAGGTGGCAGACTACCTAAAGTTAGTGTGTGTGATTGGCCACGGTATAAAGGGCACACACAACTGGTCTTTTATTCAACATTCCACCAACTTTCTGCAACTGAATGTTCAGTTGAAATCATGTACCAGGTTGGTGCTTTTGAACATGCCCCTGATGTAAAATGCCATTTGCAGACCGGGGCCGGGAAGGTCGATGGTTCAAGTCCCAGCGTAGCCATGATAAGATCCGTACAGCTGTTGAGCCCTTGAGCAAGGCCCTTAACCCCGCATTGTTCCAGTGGGTATTGTCCCCTGCTTAGTCTAATCAACTGTAAGTTGCTTCGAATAAAAGCATCAGATAAATAACATTATTTATGTTGCTGTCCGATTTGGCTGATTCCACCCGTCTCACTGCACTTCTGTAGTGAAGTGTCATTTCAGAAATGTGTTCTGCATGTATCCACATCTACATCTGTCTGTTTCAGCTGATTCCAGAAATCTCATCCCTCTCCTGGTTCACCACCGTCGTGCCTCTGGTCCTGGTGCTCTCTGTCACCGCAGCTAAAGACGCAACCGACGACATTGTGAGTTCCAACTCACAGGGCCTGACTTTTAGCACAACCTTTTAGCACTGCAAGACTAATAACACAACCAGTGATTGCTGCAAAATAATACCAGGAGCAGTCATTGGTCAAGTTATTGGTTTTGAATGTGGTAAAAGGCTTTGAATGTGCTAAAGGTCTTAGTCAATCAGGCCCATCTGTGTTACACCCCTCTTTACCAGGACTGATATTTTAACATTCATTACTACATACATTTATGTAATGAATGGATTTATCCTCTCCACTGAAAGCTTGACTTCTTGAAATTCCTGTTTGCTGTGCACTTTTCAATTTCCACTGGGCGGGCAAGTGGAGTAATGTCCTTGTAATTGACATAAAGGAGTTGCATTTACCCCAAGGTCCTAACTTTGCAATCATGGGACTTCAGTGATGAGTTTCCTAACACTAGAAACTTTACTTCAGTTCGCTATAGCAGTTTGCTATAGATTATCAGGAGGAATGCTTTTGGTAATGGTGGGAGCCTCTTTCAGTGCCCACTTAGCTTATCTTTCCATAACCATAAATAGTTTCATCTTTACTTATCTGAGTTCTTAACTTATCATCCTTTTGTTATTTCATGGCCACTTACTATATGTTTAGTCAACATGTCCCTCATACACATAAATTCTACTGCAGCTCAAGATATATTTTTAAGCCACCAGAGCAATTCATTTATCATTGACGCTGTAATGTTAAAAGGACATAGGCCATTAAGCAGTCTGGATTGAACAAATGCATTTTGTTGTCAGCATGTAATGGCACTATTCCAGTAACTAGCCAGCCTGGAAATTTTTACAAGGTGCACTGGATGACTTCCAGGAAGACTGCAGTTTTTGCTGAACACTAAGGCGGGGGCTTTAGTGTCTCAGAAGCTTCGCCAGAAAGGGTCTGCCATTGCAGCAAAGGCTGATGGGTATTGTAGTTCAGAATTATTATTATTATTATTATTATTATTATTATTATTATTATTATTATTATAGTATATCTTTTGATTGCTATTATAGAGGAAGTAGGGCTAGAGATTTGGTCCCTCCGTAGTGTTTAACCAGAGCAGTGTGGTCTCCATGGTGGTATGCATAGCCTGCCAAAGTTTAAAAAAGAATATGAAAAGAAAAATCAATGAAAATATACTATATCATGATTGTTAATCACTTTGTGTCATGAGATGGAGTTGAACTCTTCTATATTCAACCAAATCCAGTCATCGGTTGAATTAAATATTTGCTTCATTAGTTCTGTTTACACCATTGATCTGATTCTGCTGAGCTTCTTTTCAGTGCTTTTCTCAGTCTTTCTAATCCGGCTGATTTTATCATTTCAGAACCGACACAAGAGTGACCGGCATGTCAACAATCGCAGAGTGGAAGTCCTCGTCAACGGAGAGTGAGTGCCCCTCCTGCTCTTCTTGTTGTTGTAGTTCATAAAAATAATTTTGCCGAGTAAACGCTGTACTCTCAGATCTGTGCACATTGCTTATTTGGCTCTGCAATCCAAGAACCTGAACTCATAAGGCACCTGGACACTCAGTAACCAGCAAGTCACAAAATGTGATTTGACCAGGGTATGTCTCAGATTGTCACATATACATATAATTTAATTGGGGAAATACTATATGTTACGCTTACACAGGGACATTCAGTGAAAATAAAGAAGTAACTGCGACGTGTCTTCCAGGTCTCAGGAGAATAATTTAAGCGCCAACTGTTATGCTAATATGAGTGGAAGCTGACACAAGATGAGTTATTGTGTTCTGAATATAGGCACAGTCTTGGCATGTTTTTGCCATCGAGCTAGATGCCGGGGGTCCTTCGGGAGGACTTCCTGAAAGTCAGGACACAGCTGCTGGTCTGTCATTTGTTTACTTCCTGTTTCATCAACTCGTGTCCCATGGCACCGTTAAACACGATTTAAACAGACCACACGGTAATTGGAATTAATCATAATCATTCATCCTAATCATTAATCTTAGTTTGGTCGTGAAAAAATACCACTGGCCCCTGCTGCTAAACCGGACCTGGCTATTTTATTTGGTTAAAATAATTCCAGGAAACTGTAATCTAATAGGTTAACTGCTCATTCCAATTTGTAATCAAAAGACGGAAGCAGAGGTTTCACATCCTAGATGTTTCCTTTGAAAGGCAGGCCAGGACCAGATGGATGTTGGGAATCTGAGTGTTTTTAGAGATAAAAGTAACTTTACTCCTACTTCTGAGGGAGCTAAATCCGCCCCAGATGCTCTACTGCTGCTGAAGCGAAGCCATAAGTCTGAGATACAGTGCAGGGCAGGGAAAGAAAAGAGGAAAAGATCGCCATCTAGAGCTTTCATTGTGTAACTGCGTGATAAGGAGATGGGGAAACAGCCAGATACTGACAGGATCTGTTCAGTGTACCCTACACCGGTGATCTTCATTCCTGGTCCTGGTGGGCCTCAGGATCTGCTGGTTTTGGTTCCTACACAACACTTACTTCATCAATTAAAGCAGTCAACAACCTCACCTGGTTTCTTAAGTCTGAATTGGTTGCTGATATTAAGACAAAAACAAAAACCAGCAGACCCTCTGGTCTACCAGGAATGAAGATCACCTTGCACCATATAATATACCATGAGCAATAAGGGACAACTCCACCATAAACCTGCTGCGGTCACGTTGAATGTTTCATTTAGACATTTTAACTGGTGTCCCTTAAATTAATAAATCCTTTTTTTCCTTGTCTTTGCAAGATTGCGGAGTGAAAAATGGATGGACATTCAAGTCGGTGATATAATCAAGTTGGAAAACAACCAGTTTGTGACGGTAAGAGAGTGTTCAGATTGAAAGGGGGTGAATGTTTTGGGGAAGTTACACTGGGTGTGCTGAACCCCTGATGACTCATCAACGGCTTTCTCTGTCATTTCAGGCGGATCTGCTCCTGCTGTCTAGTAGTGAGCCTCTAAACCTGGTCTATATCGAGACTGCAGAGTTGGACGGGTCAGTCTTACTATGTGTGTGTGTGTGTGTGTGTGTGTGTGTCTGTGCGTGTGGGTTCAAACCAAGTATGTAGACCATTTAGAAAGTGATGTCCCCATCAGTATGAAAAACGTTATGTGTCCTCACTATGTATCAAAAACAAGCATGCAAAGTGTGTATGTGTGTGTGTGTTTATACTATACCTGTGAGTATCTATGTGTATGCATGTGCATTTGATTAGGTGTATATTTTGGGAGGATCCAGGTGTCTACACAGACCTCTTTGCATGTGAGTCAGCCTTATGGGAGATTAAGTGAGAAGCATTTTTATGTGTGGTTAGATTTAATGCTGTAATCCTTAGTTTGTCTTACAAAAAAATTAATCAGTGAAATATTAATAATTGAAGTTGTAGCCTGTATATTGTAGCCTGAAATGAAATTGTGAACTGCCCCACCCCCCTCCCCAGAGAGACCAATCTGAAGGTGAAGCAGGCTCTGACGGTGACAGGAGACATGGGAGATAGCATCCAGATGCTGGCGGAATTTGATGGTAAGTTGCCATGGAGACCATCTGTCATCTTCCACCAGTTCTGGAATCATAGCAGCACAGGGCCAAGATTTTCATAAATAAAAACTGTCTTGGGTGTGTGTCTCTGTGTGTGTGTGTGTGTATGAAGTTGATGAAAAAGTGATGTGATTTAAAGATGGTGTAGATAACTAAATTGAATTCACATACCGATGGTCAAATGCAATTTCAAAATTTGAAGCAGCCTCATGTCTACAACTCTCAACCAGAAGCAGAAAGCATGACCAAACGTGATTGAACCGAACAGAACCAAACCACAGCAGCAACCCTTTACACTCCCTGGGGGCAGTTCCCTTGACTATTTCTCCCCTCCCCCTTCAGGAGAGGTACGCTGTGAACCACCAAATAATCGCCTGGACAAGTTCACCGGCACACTGATGTTCAAGGACCACAAGTACCCCATGGACAATGAGAGGATCCTTCTGCGGGGCTGCACCCTGAGGAACACGGAGTGGTGCTTCGGACTCGTCCTGTTTGGAGGTGAGGATTGCGGGGACAGCTCCCCCTGCTGGTCGGAGGGTGGCATACACCGTGGCCCATCAAGACTTTAAGCTTTGACGTTTCCTCTCTGCAGGTCCTGACACTAAGCTGATGCAGAATTGTGGGAAAACTACATTCAAGCGCACCAGTATTGACCGTCTGATGAACGTGCTGGTGCTTTGCGTAAGTGTCTGTGAAACGCTCTTGAGTTGCGGTCAGTACAGGACAATTGGCCAGAGGAGGATGAACTCCCCAAAGGTTTCTTTTTACAAACCTTCTTGTGAGTTTTTCCTTGCCACTGTCACCTCTGGCTTAATTTGTAGGAAGGTTTAAGCCATACTGTGACGCATATTGTGACAAATTCTTAAAATTTGTAAAATGCAATATTTAACTTGATGGATTGATTTAAATGAATTAACTTCCTTTCTCCAATGGAAAAATGGCCATTGTTTTGTATGAAGATTTTTCAATGCTTCCTGAAATGAACCGCATGTTTTTATAATTAGTATTGACATTTTCATCCCTGTGGTCGCGGTAGATCTTCGGCTTCTTGGCGGTCATGTGCACAATCCTGGCCATCGGAAACGGCATCTGGGAGCAGCAGGAGGGGTCAAGGTTCACTGCCTTCCTGCCCAGGCAGGAAGGAGTGGACTCGGCCTTCTCCGGCTTTCTCACCTTCTGGTCCTATGTCATCATCCTCAACACCGTGGTGCCCATCTCCCTCTATGTCAGGTGGGTGTGCTGCTGTGTGTGAGACAGAAGGGGGTGGCAGTGAGTGGTGCTCTTTATACAAGCTTTTTACCGCAGGTTAATGTGATAAAAAAGATGACATCATCAAACTTATTTCAAATTAATGAATCTGTTGTCTACTAGTACTTTGTCCTGGCATGGACTATTTTTTTATTTGATTTTTTTATCTGCCTTGTCAGTTATCAATATTTAATAATGAAATTACTCATGAAAATAATGAGATGGAAACCACAACCTGTCTATCTGCTGTACCCAACCATCTCAGTTTAATCAATATGCATGATTGCATTTAATCATAATTGCATTAAAATGCCACTGTTTCTGAAACTCTGTATATCAGCGTGGAGATCATCCGCTTGGGGAACAGCTTCTACATCGACTGGGACAGGAAGATGTACTACCCCCGAAGCGACACGCCCGCGGAGGCCCGCACCACCACCCTGAACGAGGAGCTGGGCCAGATCAAATACATCTTCTCCGACAAGACGGGCACCCTCACCCAGAACATCATGACCTTCAACAAGTGCTCCATCAACGGGAAGTCCTACGGTATGTGTGTGATACCCACAGCGTGAGATGCTTCCTCACCTGTCGCTGGCTATCTATATCCACGTCATCTAAGGTAGGCATACAGATAATGTATATTTCATGTCCTTTCCCCACTGGAAATTCCAGCTAAAACCAGCTGGGATTCTAAGCTGGTCTTACCGTATGCGGTCGTAGCTGCTCCGTGGCTGGTCAAAGCTTGTTAAAGCTCATTACGATGGTTGAGGAAGCTGGCAGCCAACCTACTACCTAACTATAGGCTGGTCTGCAATTTGACCAGCTAAATCCAGCTGGAAGTGTCAAAAACACAGCTTAAACCATCTTCACTATCTTAGACTGAATATGGTATATGGAAGATGGAATTTTCAGCTGGGTTGATTTGAGTTACAGAAATTAAAAATGGTGTGAGATGGCACTTCTGATTTTTCTTTTTTTTCATGTGTCAGGGTTTTTCAGATGCTGTGGACAGCCTGTGATTGTACAGCGACACTTACACTGTGATATCATTTCCTGTGTTTTTCAGGAGATGTGTTCGACTATGCTGGACAGAGAATGGAAATTACTGAGGTGAGAATGAGATAATGTGTGTTTGTGTGTGTGTGTTTAGAATCAAGTTTTTTACAGGTTTCAGTAATATTACATGCTTTGCCAGAATGATTAATATTTGTAGTAACAGCTTTGACCTATGAAAAGGCACCAGACTGAAAAACAACAAGTAAATAAACGATTCCGCTTCAACTACCAATACAATAAAAACTGTTTTCTCTAATGAGTCTTTACTCTGAAATGTCACAATTTGGCCTTCACCAGAACAGCTTTGCCTGGGGT